>NC_059352.1:52343203-52480703 GCF_019703515.2 Myxocyprinus asiaticus
CACGCACACAGAGACAGAGACAAACGCAGAGACACGCACACAGAGACAGAGACACACGCACACAGAGACAGAGACAAACGCAGAGACACACGCACACAGAGACAGAGACAAACGCAGAGATACACGCACACAGAGACAGAGACACACGCACACAGAGACACACGCACACAGAGACAGAGACAAACGCAGAGATACACGCACACAGAGACAGAGACACACGCACACGCACACAGAGACACACGCACACAGAGACACACGCACACAGAGACACACGCACACAGAGACAGAGACAAACGCAGAGACACGCACACAGAGACACACGCACACAGAGACACACGCACACAGAGACAGAGACACACGCACACAGAGACACACGCACACAGAGACAGAGACACACGCACACAGAGACAGAGACACACGCACACGGAGACAGAGACACACGCACATAGAGACAGAGACACACAGAGACACACGCACACAGAGACAGAGACAAACGCAGAGACACGCACACAGAGACAGAGACACACGCACACAGAGACACACGCACACAGAGACAGAGACAAACGCACACAGAGACAGAGACACACGCACACAGAGACAGAGACACACGCACACAGAGACAGAGACACACAGAGACACACGCACACAGAGACAGAGACAAACGCAGAGACACGCACACAGAGACAGAGACACACGCACACAGAGACACACGCACACAGAGACAGAGACAAACGCAGAGACACGCGCACACAGAGACAGAGACAAACGCAGAGATACACGCACACAGAGACAGAGACACGCGCACACAGAGACAGAGACACGCGCACACAGAGACAGGATTACGTATTTAAAATACATAATAAGTAAATGTATTCCACTACAGTTACAATTTAAATCATTGGTAATTAGAATACAGTTACATTAAAAAAGTATTTTGATTACTGAAGAGATTACTTTACATTTTATTGTCATTTGTTTCATTTAATATTTAGTCCTTTCAGATGGAAACATTTATACATATGAATGATGTGATCCAAAGTGCATTTGAACAGCGGTGAAACACTTTCTTATGATGTGTTACATTCATACGAGCAGACAGAGAAGTACGTTTGAAGTAAGTTTGGAGCAGAAGAAATACAAATAAACCTTGTGTAAATTGTCAGCTTTACGCTAAGATAAAATGCTATTTCTAGCCAGATCATCATTGTTTTTCTCTAGAAAGACCTTTGATATTATTCTTGATAATAATTTTTTTTATTGTTTTCCTGTAAAAATATCTAAAAATCCTTAAAACAAGATGAACTTGATTAATCTTGTTTCAGAAACAACACTGCATAAGATATTTGGGTTTTCAGAGAATGTATTTTTAACATGTGTATTTTGTCTTACTGTACTGGCAGAGTTTTTATAGTCAAAACAAGTGAAAAAATCTACCAGTGCTGAAGAAGTAATCCAAAGTATTTAGATTACATTACTGACCTTGAGTAATCTAATGGAATATGTTACAAATTACATTTTACAGCATATATTCTGTAATCTGTAGTGGAATACATTTCAAAAGTAACCCTCACAACACTGCACACACACACACACACACACACACACACACACACACACACACACACACACACACACACACACACACTTTCATGTGACTGTCAGCTGCTTTCGCCACATTCTTTTTGAAATACATGTTACATTCAAATGAATGAAAGTGAGAAAATAGTGAAAGTCAAAAGAGGAAGTTGAGAGGTTTATAAGTTACATGAAACACTTTGAGCAGAATGAACTTTGTTCGCCACTCCTCTGATTGTTTATTATCTGCAATGGTAAACGCGTTCATATCAGTATAACCTTTGACCTAACCCAGTCTGAGAGAAACTTCTATTTTACTCATTTAAAAGAGGACAAAACTGAAAGACATTATTATACTGACATTTTCTGCTTCAGGTGTTCAGTTTCTAAGTTGAAACAGCCTATATAACTGACAGAAATCTTTACTGAAATATGTAATTTATAATGCATCTCTCAGTGAGTGTTTATGGCGTGTCAGACGCGACGCGCGTCAAAAAACACGCCGCAACGCTGAACTCAAGGAAGCGACTAAAATAAACTTTTAAGACTGTGAGTCTAAACTGTCTTCAAATAAACTATCGTTACTGTAAAACACTTACGGATTCGCTGTCCGACAGGAGAAGCGAACGGACTCCCGATGAGAAACTCCATTTGTGCAGTAAAATGTTTAAAGTGACCGACACACTGCGGCGCGGCGCGTTCACATCTTAACTGAAGCATAAACGCGCGCTCACGTGAAGGAAGTGCGATCAAGACTATTTAGCTCGAGACAGAACACTCGTATTTAAATGGATGGGAGACGTCAGAACACCCAATATGGCGGGTGTAGAACCCGAAGTCCCGCCTTACAGGTAAAAGAGCCAATCACCTTTAAGATACAGACATCGCCTGTCAGTCAACTCGAGAACATGCATGCGCATTAGCAGAACCAGCCTGAAAAATAGTTTTTTGTAGCGTGATCTGAGCTAAAGAAGCACAATATATGACACATTTGTTGTCAGATTTAACTGTTGATTTGAAATATGTTATTTGATCGTAATCTTGACCAACCATTTTGGAGATTTCTGTCTTTTCCCATTTAAATAAATAGGAGTTGTACTATTTAAAACTTGTTTACATAGAAAATAGTTGCCCTGGAGCTTTCGAAAGATGGCCGCCGAGTGGACTGACTTGCACTGAAAGACCTTTAGAGCAATCATATCAGACCAAAATACTCTCTATTTAGTTTAGTTTTTTGCAATTTGCAATTTGTGCATAATTTTTTTTTTTTTTTTTTTTGTTATTTATTTATTTATTTTTTGCGATGGACAAGGTTATATATAAAGCCATAAGCAGCACGAATAACAAATAATTTGGTTAATTAATTAGATTGCCTTGAAATTTTAAAAATTCAACTAAAACAATTTTCAACACTTATTGTAGGCCTAAAACTAAATAAATAACCAGACACTCTCCAATAAATATATATATGTAAATATTTAATTTCATTTTGTTTTAGCATACATTCTATACAAGTATTATGTGCACAAAACAATAAAAGAACAGTAAAATGCATTACTCACAAAAATGTCAACAATTTCAGGTTACTTGTCAATGAACAATCCCAGGTGATATATATATATATATATATATATATATATATATATATATATATATATATATATATATATACACACACACACACACACACACACACACACACACACAGTACAATACAGAGGAAATAATTTGAGTGTTAAAGAGTGAATCTAAGAGCTCATTTTCATCTCGAAGCAGGAAAATATTCGTTTTATCACAGCACCACAAACAAATATCATTAAAACTATTCCTAAATCTAGAGGCTTATTTTGAACTACACAGCTATCAAAGAGTTTGTCTATAATACTATAGAAATAATTTCACTTTGAGAAATTTTGTACTAATTGCATTAATAAATTTTCTATCACTGCCATTATAAAACAACGAAGCTTAAAACCGTGATGTAGCCCATTCCTCACAAAGATAACAACAAATAGCTTTTTATTTATTTCCGATGAGCTTAAGGGAAGGGTTTGCTTTTGAAGATCGTGTTAATATGGGATGGGTCCATAATATGCCGTGTAAGCGGCCACGATTCCGGTGGTTTCGGCCATGTGCTCGCAGGCCAGATTGACTTCACACACTTCTCTCAAGCTGAGGGACAGAAAAAGAGAAAATCCCCATTAGAATCATGACATAAACGAGGAATCATCAATGAATTATCAACAATGATGAGTTCTATTTTTGTAAACACATCAGACTGGCAGCTTTAAAACTAAAATGTAAAATATTGTTCAGAATAAAGTGAATGTATTTGTGTGAATTGACCTCTCGAGTTGTTGTGGAGTGAGATCGGTCGCAGTTGGTCCTGCTCTCCGGCGCCGCAGCAGTGACGCCGCGACATCTCGCTTCAGCAGCACGTGAGGCGCAGGAGTGCCTGAAAACACACAAAACACTCTCTTATCATTGAGCTACATTTATACACACTATGGGCCTCTTTCACAAAACACAAGTAGAATGAATTTTGTGTGCATCATCCATAAGATCAAAGAGGCTGAACTGAATGCAGCAATATACGAAAGCAGGGTTTTATAAGCATTCATCAATGAGACACATACAAGACGTTTGTTTCTCACCTTCAGCGCTGGCTGAGTTTGATTCAGACGAGGAAGAGGAAGAATCAGATGCCGAATCAGAAGCTGAATCAGACGCCGAATCAGATGCAGAGTCGGATGCAGAGTCAGACTCAGATGAAGATGAACTGGAATTAGAATCGGAGGCAGATGAAGATGCAGAATCAGAGGCAGCAGCAGTAGGAGCAACTTCGACCTCAGGATCAACAGCACTGTCAGGCTCTGTGGACACTAGACACAAATACAGCACACTATTAAGAACACTCAGTCTATATCACCATCTTCAAACCTCCTCTTACAGACATGCGTCTCACCTCCCATTGACATGCAGACAGACAGCAGAGCGCAGACACTCAGGAGCATCAAAGTCTTCATGGTTCTTCAGGTCTTGTGTTCTTCTCTCAACAGATGTCAGCAGTGTTTCTTCGTTTCTCTTCTGTCTGTCATCCGTTCATTCACGGGCATGTTTATACTCTTACATTCACCCACACAGATCATTGCTAGAGTTTGTGATTGGTTTGAAAATCGAGTAACGTCCTTCCCCTTTCTACATTCCAACAACAACACACACCCGACAACCACAGGCTGGCAAACGGACACACATGCACCTAAACATGGGAAATCATGCCAAAACCACTAACGAACTTGGTTTGTTGCACAGCGGCCCTTAATGAAACGCTCGCTCCGTCTGTGGGGAAATGTAGGCGATGCTTCTAAATGTAAAATGTATATTTTTCTTCAGTGGTCACTCTGTTTTATCCCAGAGTCTAAATGTTCCTGGATCAAACCAGATGAGATTCCTGAGCAAGATCCCAGAACGCTCCTGGTTACGGGAGACTGTCAGGACGATCTCACGGGAAACTTAAAATCTGCTGTGGATCGTGTGTGTCAAACGCTTCTGTTATGTAATAATCTGTTCAGTATCAGTCCAGCATGCTTAAAGGAAGCTGAACTTTAATAGGCATCAAACGAATTCGTTTCCACTCAACCTAAAATAAATCCAAACAGAATGTGGGTCAGATCATATGGAACATATCATTAGGGTTACAGGGGTCCCACGTAATTCTCCACTTCAGTCGAGATCTGATCGTACAAATACAACCAGCCGGAACTCATTATGTGACAGACGTGAACTAAATGTTTCTTATAAAACTGTATGAAACCACACAACAGCGGTTCACTTACATGCTTTACATGTTTCTGTAGATTTGTATGTATATTTGGTTCATCATATACATATCCAGAGAGTCTAGAGGACCTTGTAATTCATTATGATGGTGGTGTTATCATTTCTGAAAATATCTAGTTTATATATGGATGCTTACCTGTCAAAATATAGGACACTAAAGCTAGTTATAATCACTACATACTAACTGTAACCCAAACATTATAAAAAAACTTTATTTTCTGTATTTATAACAAGCCACTTTTGCTTTTGAAGACGAGCCCAAAAGGAGGTTTGACCATATTTAGCAAACATCTGGGGACATTTCTCAGTAAATGTATCCCTGAAGTATGGAAATATTAAAAGCACACACATAAACACATATGTACATGCATTTTAGAGAATTAACCACAAGAAATGTGATCTGATCTTCACATTAGTAAAGTCATAATAATTTATAAAGTATACACTTTCGTTAAAAATTATGCGACTGTGGTGGCATCTTTGCAAAATTCAATCGCGTGCTTCATTACACGTTTCACTGCAGTTCTGAGGTGAAATGTCCACTGTGTGGTGCTAAAAGCGAGTTAAATGTCCTTTCAAACAGATTAAAGGTGCTGTACATGATTTTTACTTGATGTAGCCACGCCCTCTCTTTTCAAAACCATGCACACCAAAGACATGCGCAAACTATACCTACCAACACTCCCGATTTTAAAGGGTTTCTCCCATTTTTCCACACTGTACTCCACTGTACTCCCAGTTTACAATTTCTCCCAATAAACTCACGATGTTCAGCATCCACACTTTGCTCGTGAGAATGTATTAGACCTGTAAGTAAGGTTGCCATCCGACCCGTAAAATACGGGATCGTCCCGTATTTAAATATGAAATGATGCGTCCTGTATCGAATCAATACGGGACTCGATTTGTCCCCTAAGCTGGTCAGATGGTATCACGGCAAAGTCGTTCCAGATTGTTAAATTAACACTGATATAAGCAGGGTTGTGAGTGTTACTTTTGAAATCTATTCCACTACAGATTACAGAATACATGCTGTAAAATGTCATTTGTAACGAATCCGCTTCTTAAAAGGGGGGGCTCTGTCACATATTCCCTGTTTTTGTGTTGACTTTTGTAGAAATTCTTGTTTAGCTCCTGTTTCCTGTTAGTTTGTAGTCCTTTTGTAGTTTCTTTTTATGATTGGGTTTTCCCCTGATTGTTTCCCAGGTGTTCCTTGTTTGCCCCCATGTATTTAAGCCCTTGTTTTCCGCTGGTTTCTTTATCAGTCTACACATGTGTTGTCACATTCTGTGCCTGGTTTCTCGTGTTTTGTTTCGTTTTATTCTGAGTACTTTGTTTATCTTTGGTTTCCATTAAAAGCTACATTTAGATCCTCATTCCTCACCTGCCTCCTCACAAATCTAAATACTTTGGATTACTTCAGTACTGGTAGATTTTTATTTTAATTTTCACTTTTTTTGACTATAAAAACTCTGCCAGTACAGTAAGACAATATACACATGTTAAAAATACATTCTCTGAAAAACCCAAATATCTTATGCAGTGTTGTTTCTGAAACAAGATAAATCAAATTGATCTTGTTTTAAGGATTTTTTTTTTCTCCCCAATTTGGAATGCCCAATGTGCTCTAAGTCCTCGTGCTGGTGTAGTGACTCGCCTCAATCCGGGTAGCGGAGGACGAATCTCAGTTGCCTCCGCATCTGAGACCGTCAATCCGCGCATCTTATCAAGTGACTTGAGCACGTTACCACGGAGACCTACCGCATGTGGAGGCTTCACGCTATTCTCTGCAGCATCCACGCACAACTCACCATGCACCCCACTGAGAGCCAGAACCACATTATAGTGACCACGAGGAGGTAACCCCATGTGACTCTACCCTACCTAGCAACCGGGCCAATTTGGTTGCTTAGGAGACCCGGCTGGAGTCACTCAGTACACCCTGAATTTGAACTTGTGACTCCAGGTATGGGAGTCAGCGTCAATACTTGCTGAGCTACCCAGGCCCCTGTTTTAAGGATTTTTAGATATTTTTACAGGAAAACAATACAAAAATTATCAAGAATATGATTTTTGCCCTAATATCAAAGATCTTACTAGAAAAAAAGAAATTATGATCCAACGTGAATTTTTTTTAATAAAATATGATCGTGCCTGGTAACATGTGCATGTAAAATGTCTAGAAATAGCATTTTATCTTAGCGTAAAGATGACAATTTACACAAGGTTTATTTCTATTTCTTCTGCTCCAAACTTACTTCAAACTTACTTCTCTGTCTGCTCGTATGAATGTAACACATCATAAGAAAGTGTTTCACCGCTGTTCAAATGCACTTTGGATCACATCATTTATATGTATAAATGTTTTCCATCTGAAAGGACTAAATATTAAATGAAACAAATGACAATAAAATGCAAAGTAATCTCTTCAGTAATCAAAATACTTTTTGAATGTAACTGTATTCTAATTATCAATGATTTAAATTGTATCTGTAATGGAATACAGTTACTTATATTTTTCATTTTAAATACGTAATCCCGCTACATGTATTCCATTACTCCCCAACCCTGGATATAAGTTAGAAATTTTTCTGAAAAGTCTACACATAAAACTAAAACTATGGATTTATAATTAAAAAACAGAAGGCTCAATATAAATGTTCAATAAGATGTACGGAATTACACAGATCCAACAATGTATGAATACTATCACTGAGTCATAAAGACAAGTACAGGTGAAGGAAAAAAATAAATAATTAAAATAAAGTAAAAAAAAATTTTTTTTAAATACATACAGTATAAACCAACACAGATGTAGATATACATAAATAAGATAAATAATTGAAATAAAATAGCTATATTTTTAAAATTTTTAAAAAATTTCTCATAAGAAAGGATATACACTTTTTAAATTAATAACTCAAAAAGCATTTATTGCTAAAACTGTGAAGGATATGGTAAAGGACCATCTGAATAAATTTCTTGGTAGTATTTATATTCAGTGCAGTGTTATTGACCGGTACTGCAGCTCCCTATACGCATATTACATAGTCTGCTAAGTGCACCTACTCCCTACGGGGGGCACCAGAGACTCCACCAGCTGCTGTACCTCGCTCATACAAACCACAATCTGATGTTGGCAGGTATGGCGCAAACACAGCAGAGACCATTGTGTTGGAGCAGATGGAGGGCAACGGGTCCCCCTAAACATTTCACCCATCTGACCCAGAGTGTTTTGCGGGAGCAGAATGATTGACAAGCAGAAACTGTTCAGATCTGTTAACGAGACAGGTGCGATATTTCATGGCACCTATTCAGTGATATTTGACAGGTAATAGAGGCATTTTCTGCATGCCATTTTATAAAAATAAAAAAAAAACACTAATAGCACCTTTAATGCTCTACTGAGTTTTTAATCAACAAAATCTTCCTCCCTACTATGGGCGGCGCCAGTGACGTAACTACAGGGTGGGCAGGGGCCCGGGGTGACAGGGGCCCAAGACGGCCGACCAAAAGGGAACCCATAAAAAAACGACCATGCGCAAGGGCAATGAAAAATGACAGAGGGGAACCCCCACCCCATCTCGAAGTGTGAAAACAAGAAAAAGGAGCCCAATGGGTTCTTTGCACTGGGGCCCGTAAGAACCAAGTTGCACCACTAGGTGGCACTATGGGTGGGCTATGGGGGCTTAAGCCCTAAATGTTTTCAGTAAAGCCCTGGATGTTTTTATCATCTTGTAGTGATATCAAAAGTACCAGTGCTTCGGTATAAAATGATTAGTACATTTGAATATATTTGAAATTAAATAATATACAGTATATGTATATTAGAATTGTCAGAATGAATGTGTTAATGCATGTGTGGCAGGGCGGAGGGCGGGGCCGGGTCGTGATTCTACACACCCGGCTCCTAATCAGGCTGATTTTCTGAACGAGAGGGATAAAGGCCGACTGGAGACAGCAGTGCGACAGAGAGAGAGTTACAGACAGCTGTCCGACACCTGTGTGTGTTTGTGTCTTTTGGTTTAAGTCCATTATTAAACTATTATTTATATTATAAAGCCGGTTCTCGCCTCCTCCATTCCATGAATGTGTTACACTGGTGCCGAAACCCGGGAAGGAGGAGGGATGCGCCGTAGTAGAGTCCTCGCCACTACCATCCACCTCAACGGAGCAACTGCAGGAGGGGAGGAGGAGACCCCTACCAGCCGCTGAAACGCAGCGAGATCTGAGAGGGAGGGGCTCCTGGCCGACCACCTGGAGTGGGAGAACCGCTGCCAGGGGCAGGGGAGACCCTTCCGTCCACCGAAAACGCAGCGGGGCATTCCGTCCGCCAGGGGCCGGAGGACTGCCTCCGATCTGCCCTGGGAGGCACAGCTGTTGTCCACCAGAGGGTGGAGGAGTGGCCGAGGACCAGGCTACGGCATATCGGAGAACTGGCAAGTGAATTCTCTCTCTCTCTCCCGCTGCCGCTCTGTGTTGGCCTTTTCCCTCTCTTTTTAATTTTTTTTGTTAATTTGGCACGTTCGCCGTTACGGCGTGTAGGTGCCACATTTTTTTTTTGTTTCCCTCCCCTTGTCCCATCCCCTGATCCAGGTAGATGGGGATCACCTGCTGACAGACGGGGCAGAAGGCACGCCCCCCCCCAGGGAAAGGGAGGGGATGTACGTCATGCCGGGGGCTCCCCGGCCTGAGAGAACGCGGGAGGAAAGTGGCAGGGTGGAGGGCAGGGCCGGGTCGTGATTCTACACACCCAGCTCCTAATCAGGCTGATTAGCCCGAGAGGGATAAAGGCCGACTGGAGACAGCAGTGCGACAGAGAGAGAGTTATGGACAGCTGTCCGACACCTGTGTGTGTTTGTGTCTTTTGGTTTAAGTCCATTATTAAACTATTATTTATATTATCAAGCTGGTTCTCGCCTCCTCCTTTCCATGAATGTGTTACAGCATGAAATTAATTAAAAAAGTTTAACGAGTTAATTTTTCTTAATCGCGATTAAAGCATTTAACATTAATACAGCATAAACTAGCATAAACACTTGTTGGAAGGGTGGAAACTTTTGCGATGTGTCTGCCCGGAGTCATTACAGTGATGCACACTTCACTACACACACAACAGCACTTCCTTGTCAGTGATAAAATTATGGAGAAAGGACCTCTCAATGCTATTTGATGTACAAAACAAGCCCAGATATGACCTGTGACAGAAATCAAGTATTTTTGCCTTTGTAAGATGCATTTGAATTACCATAGAAACAAGTCAAGTCTTAACTATCACCAAAATGCAGAATGAGTCGTTTTTGTCTGCAAGTGCTTTTCATGTGGAGTTCAAAGTGGCACTCCATGTGGCGTTGACGCTCTGATGCAAATCATGAACATGGCTTCACGACTGTTGTAGGAAAGCGGATAGCCACAGTCTACCTGCAGATTAATATTGTGGAGCGTTTAAGAGATTTAATGGCCATTGCAATGAATATGCAACCTATGAGGGGAAACTAGTTCTTTCAATTAGTTAACTTCTCACTTAGACTTTGGGAAACGATTAATGTTACCTGAATTGGTGACAATTGAAATTTAGCTCAGGTGCATCCCATCTGCTAGCTGCCTTGAGATGTCACACAGGTCACATAAACTACAACACATAGAGACTGTATCACCTAGATATCACTGTGTCTGTTTACCAAACTACCAAATACAAAACTCTCACTAAATCATTTAGAATTTTTTTAATTAAGGTTAAACTTGAAAAAACAAACAAAAATTGAAGATAAACATCATATAAAGGTAGGGCTACTAAACATTAGATCTCTTTCTACCAAAGCACTAATTGTAAATGAAATTATTACAGATACACTGTCATAGATCATGAAGAGCTAACAAAACTTATCAAAACATCAAAAACCACAGCATGTATGTTAGATTCAATACCAACTAAGCTCTTAAAAGAGGTATTCCCTGGGGGCCTGGGTAGCTCAGCAAGTATTGACACTGACTACCACCCCTTGAGTCGCGAGTTAGAATCCAGGGCATGCTGAGTGACTCCAGCCAGGTCTCCTAAGCAACCAAATTGGCCCGGTTCCTAGGGAGGGTAGAGTCACATGGGGTAACCTCATCATGGTTGCTATAATGTGGTTCTCGCTCTCAGTGGGGCACGTGGTGAGTTGTGTGTGGATGCCGCGGAGAATAGCGTGAAGCCTCCACACGTGCAACTTCTCCGTGGTAACTCGCTCAATAAGCCACGTGATAAGATTCGCGGATTCTTATCTCAGACGCAGAGGCGACTGAGATTTGTCCTTCGCCACCCAGATTGAGGCGAGTCACTACAACACCATGAGGACTTAGAGCGCATTGGGAATTGGGCATTCCAAATTGGGGAGAAAAGGGAGGGAAAAAAAAGGGTATTCCCTATAATCTCACAACCTCTTTTTAATATTATTAAATCCTCACTATCCTTAGGATATGTCCCAAGGAACTTTAAAATGGTAGTTATCAAACCGCTTATTAAGAATCATAGCTTATTATAGACCGATTTAAAATCTCTCATTTATGTCAAAAATACTAGAAAAGGTTGAGTCTTCCCAACTATGTTCATTTCTACAGAGAAATGGAATATATGAACAATTTCATATAACAGATTCATATCTCGAAGTTACCAGAGCCAGCCAGATCCAGCTGCGTTCCTGCTTCGTGTCAGACTCCACTGCTATGTGTCGCTGAGTGATGATGACAAACTACAGCCAGTGCTAGCAGTGCTTCAGTCTTGGACTTGAACTGATGCCAATTCCAACAGTAAGATATCGGATACTTCTTATGCCACTGCCTGAACCTTGGACATAGGATAGACCTCACCAAACCTCACCGAAATGACCTGCCGGTTGAACTGCGATGCACTTCATTAATCTCTGCCTGCATCACCTTTGTCTAGTGATAGACTGCACTCTTGAAATAGAATACATAGACTAACAATTAATTTCCAATAAAAGCCTTCATCAGCCAACTAACAAGGACAATGCATCAATGTGAACTTCTGCAGTTAATCCAGGATGAACTTCAAAGACATTAGTCATTAATCTTACAGTTCATACAAAATCTTTGTTTAAACACTGACCCTTAATACTTAGTTTACTCATTTTAAACCACAACTTGCACTGCACACAAATAACTAATATTGGCATTATATTCATGTTGTTTAGTCAGAGGTGAACTGGCCCCCACATTGAGCCTGGTTTCTCCCAAGGTTATTTTTCTCCATTAACCAACATCTTATAGAGTTTTGTATTCCTTACCACAGTCGCCTTCAGCTTGCTCACTGGGGTTATAAATGCAATTATTATTTAATTATTACATTTTTATACACAATTTACAATCATATTTAATCAAACTACACAATGATCACTCTAAGAATTTTTTGTTTTTGCATGATCTTCTGTAAAGCTGTTTTAAAATGATGTGTGTTGTGAAAAGCGCTATACAAATAAAAATGATTTGACTTTCTCAGGATCATCTTTGAGATGTTTCTACACTTTGTGGCAAATTCAATTGATTGGACATGATTTGGAAAGGCACACACCTGTCTATATAAGGTCTCACAGCTGAAAATGCATATCAGAACAAAAAACCAAGCCATGAGGTCAAAGAAACTGCCTGTAGAGCTCAGAGACAGGATTGTGTCGAGGCACAGATCTGGGGAAGGCTACAAAAGTGTGGCCTACATAATTCTTAAATAGAAGCAGTTTGGAAGAACCAGGACTTTTCCTAGAGCTGGCCACCCGGCCAAACTGAGCAATCGGGGGAGAACTGTCTTGGTAAGAGAGGTGACCAAGAACCCAATGGTCACTCTGGTTGAGCTCCAGAGATCATGTGTGGAGATGGGAGAAACTTGCAGAAGGACAACCATCACTGCAATACTCCACCGATCCGGGCTTTATGGCAGAGTGGCCAAACGGAAGTCTCTCCTCAGTGCAAGACACATAAAAGCCCACTTGGAAAGAATGTGAGAAACAAGATTCTCTGGTCTGATGAAACGAAGATTGAACTGTTTGGTCTCAGTTCCAAGCATCATGTCTGGAGGA
The DNA here is from genome assembly GCF_019703515.2 of Myxocyprinus asiaticus. Taxonomy (NCBI): domain Eukaryota; kingdom Metazoa; phylum Chordata; class Actinopteri; order Cypriniformes; family Catostomidae; genus Myxocyprinus; species Myxocyprinus asiaticus. Next base: position 52,356,691 of record NC_059352.1, read on the forward strand.
AACCAGACACCGCTCATCACCTGCGCAATACCATCCCAATGGTGAAACATGCTGTGGGGGTGTTTTTCAGCAGCAGGGACTGGGGGACTGGTCAGGGTTGAAGGAAAATACAGAGATATCCTAAATGAAAACCTGGTCCAGAGCGCTCAGGACCTCAGACTGGGCCGAAGGTTCACCTTCCAACAGGACAATGACCCTAAGCACACAGTCAAGACAACACAAGAGTGGCTTGGGGACAACTCTGTGAATGTCCTTGAGTGGCCCAGCCAGAGCCCAGACCTGAACACAATCGAACATCTCTGGAGAGACCTGAAAATGACTGTCCACTGACAGTCCCCATCCAACCTGACAGAGCTTGAGAGGATCTGCAGAGAAGAATGGGAGAAAATTCCCAAATCCAGGTGTGCTTGTTGCATCATACCCAAAAACACTTGAGGCTGTAATCGCTGCCAAAGGTGCTTCAACTAAGTGCTGAGTTAAGGGTCTGAATACTTATGTCAATGTGATATTTCAGTTTTTCTTTTTAATAAATTTGCAAAGTTATCAAAAATCTGGTTTATTAAGATCTGGTTTATTTATTGGTATGGAGTGTAGATTGATGTGAAAAAGTAATAATTTAAAGCATTTTAGCATAAGGCTGCAACATAACAAAATGTGGAAAAAATTGAAGGGGTGTGAATACTTTCTGAATGCACTGTATATATAAAAGTTAATGATACCCGTATTTTTACACTATTGATTATACCAAAAAACGACTCATGCAAAAAGAACACTCATCACTCGCGGCTGCAACTGTGTGTATGTCTGTCTTGGTTAAATATTGGAAACTGTGTTGAACTGTATTAAGTACCATATATTAAGATACATAACCCTGAAAACAAAGTGCAATATACAGATGTGCTCAAGAGACAAAGCTGTTTTGTTTTGATGCTTCATTAAGTTTTGTGAGCAGCAACTGATCAATAGCATGTTCTTCTGGAAAACAGTCCTATATTGCACTTAGACATATCTCTAAGAGATCTGACCTCTTTTGACCTTTCCCTGTTTGTGTGTGTGTGTGATACAAGGAGAAATTAGATTTGGCCGGTCTGCTGTGTAATTTCCATGTCTGGTACTGTGTGTGTGTAGTGGACGTTTTTCAGTGGAGGGAAAGTTTAGGATTCCCAGGAAACACAGAAACATGGCAGCACTGACTGTGTGTTGAGTTCCATACAGTCTTGTCCACCTTATAATTTTCAGTGTTGTGTGGATGGATATTTTCAACGTTTGCAGGTCTTTCCCAAGTTCAGTGCTAAAGCCGCAGAACAAGTTCATCCAGAATCAAACTAAGAGAACTTACAGCCTGCACCTGAAAACAAAATATCTGATGATGTTTCAGCTGCTGTTGAGCTTCTAGTGGCATTCAGAGGTTTAGTGTTAAAACTCATGTCTCTTCAACAACTGTGATTGAGATTGAAGCAAATGAATTAGTTCTCAGAATGGAGAGAGAGAGACGAAAGTTCATCTAGTGCAATGGTCAGATGTGGGTGAAACTCTGGTATCCACCATCACTGCAGACACCACAAACAAACCCAACAAACCTCAGTGTGTGTGTGTGTACAGTGTTATATAAAAGCTGAGCATATAGATAGTTTGAGTATTTCTGCGCCGTATGTCTGCACAATCCGATAATTACAGTGCGAGTTTGTCTGTTTTTAGCCTTTAATGTTTTTAGCAGAACTGAGTGTCAGTTTTGACTTTCACACTGCACATCTGTCCAACTGTGATTTTACTCTGATATATGTATGTTTGTGAGTCCTGAATGTGTACAAAGAACATTTATGATGGAGCAAAACAGGTATGATTGTATATTATCTGTTGTTTTCACATTTGTGTTGGGTCACTCTCAGGAAACGCTGCCATTTCTGACTGTAAATTATGTTGTTTTGTTGATATTTTCCATGATTAAAATTTTTTGACAACTGACCTGCTTTAACCACATAATTAAACCCTGAAAAATTGGGTTGACACAGAACATGTTTAAAAGTGAAAAGGTTGGAATGATAAACAGTGCTGGGTTGTAATGGATTACATGTAATCTGGATTATGTAATCAGATTACAAACATAAAATACTTGTAATTAGATTTGACATTCTTGACCACATAACCAATCAGTCAACGACAATAACTAGTGCGTAGTTTACTAATTATGCTCCTAAATTTTAAAAGAGCTAGCGGACTGAGCCAGAATCTGAAGTCAGGTATCACAACATACACTGAAGACTGTGCGGTCCTGATCATCATTTGAGCACAAAAAACTTGACTTTCAAAGAGACACGGGGAAAAAAATACCTGCAGCAATGCCATCTTTGCCTTGCCAATGTAATCTATGTTTAAAAATGTATATACAGTATGTTTTTACTAATGTTTAATGAAAGAAGTGTTAATTGCGACTAATTACAATTCAAATTAATTGCAAAATATGCAATGAGTCATCCAAAAGTAATCAGATCAGATTGTGTAAAACTGTAATGTAAAAGATTGTTACTGGTTAAAATTTAAATAGTGCAATTGTAATAGTACCGGATTACATTTCAGAAATAATCTACACAACACCGATGATAATTAAGTCTAATTACTCTGCTAAAATGTAATCACATATATGGGGGGTTATAGTTTGAGTCGAGACATATTTTGTCTACGATGGTTTAGGCACTGCTACTTTGCTCTTGAGATGGAAAAATATGATTTTTTAGATGTTCAGAATCAGAACTAACCTTTTTAAATGAAATGATTTAAAGTAATAATAAAAATTATGTATAATTTCCTAAATTTACAGGCACAAATTGGCTTGGAAAATATCAGTTCATAAGCTGTATTCCATGTCAGCATTGTTTGATTTCTCAGTCATGTTCTACATAGACTGAATGAGTTACATATCAGAAATGAGATTTCCATATCTGTAGATTATTATTTATAAACATGGACAGTGTTGGAAGGGTTACTTCTGAAATCTATTCCACTACAGATTACAGAATACATGCTGTAAAATGTAATTTGTAATGTATTCCGTTAGATTACTCAAGGTCAGTAATGTAATCTAAATACTTTGGATTACTTCTTCAGCACTGGTAGATTTTTTTCACTTGTTTTGACTATAAAAACTCTGCCAGTACAGTAAGACAAAATACACATGTTAAAAATACATTCTCTGAAAAACCCAAATATCTTATGCAGTGTTGTTTCTGAAACAAGATTAATCAAATTGATCTTGTTTTAAGGATTTTTAGATATTTTTACAGGAAAACAATACAAAAATTATGATCTTTGCCCTAATATCAAAGGTCTTACTAGAAAAAAAGAAATTATGATCCAACATGAATTTTCTTGATAAATAAATATGATCGTGTCTGGTAACATGTGCATGTAAAATGGCTAGAAATAGCATTTTATCTTAGCGTACAGCTGACAATTTACACAAGGTTTATTTCTATTTCTTCTGCTCCAAACTTACTTCAAACTTACTTCTCTGTCTGCTCGTATGAATGTAACACATCATAAGAAAGTGTTTCACCGCTGTTCAAATGCACTTTGGATCGCATCATTTATATGTATAAATGTTTTCCATCTGAAAAGTCTAAATATTAAATGAAACAAATGACAATAAAATGCAAAGTAATCTCTTCAGTAATCTAAATACTTTTTGAATGTAACTGTATTCTAATTACCAATGATTTAAATTGTAACTGTAGTGGAATACAGTTACTTATATTTTGTATTTTAAATACGTAATCCCGTTACATGTATTCCGTTACTCCCCAACCCTGAACATGGATAATTTTACCTTGTCCAAAAAAGTCTGGATTTGGATGCATCACATGTGATAATGTCATGTGTTACATGATTAGTTCGAAATAATACAAGAATCCAAAAGCCTGACATGTCAAAATGTCTTATTAAACATACAGTGATATTAAACCGAGCAAGAGTGCTGTTACGGCAGGTTATCACAGTCAGACAATACAGCACGATTGCGAGTGTGATATTGCTTTTATACAACAGTTTAACGAACAAGTAAATAAATAACTGTTTATAAATAACTGCTGTTTTAACTCTGTTCCTCAGCTGTAGTGTTGTAGTTATCTGCTCCGAGCGATTGTGGAGTGATGCTACTTAGGACGCACAATTGAAACACTCACGTTCAAGTGTTGTGTTGTCAGAGAGAAAACATGGAGGACACCAGTTTCATTCTTGTATATTTCTTGGGGAACTCTTATTTTGACACAAACACAGAAGCGTTCATTCCCTACGCCATGTTGAAAGTTTATGTCTTCTCCCAACATGTGTTTGATAACACCATGTGTTGTGACTGTCAGCTGTGATCAGCAGTAATGCTGAAGCTGTTAGTTTAACTCTACTTCTCAGCTATAGTGTAGCAGTAATCATAGGTTATGGCGTGAAAGACAAGCCGATGACGACAATAATCTCACACACACTGACTGACGCCGCAGACTCTCAACATCAGCTCAACTCACTCATAGCACACACAAGACAGTCTTTTGATGCCACCTATTTTAATGTCACAGCAATGAATGAAAATCCCCACATCTACACGTTAGTTTGGAACGCCACGAACACACGTGGAGTGATACAAACAGTAAAGCATCCTAGTGCTGACACAAACTACTTTTTGTCAACTTTTTGGTTTGAAAAGTGTGACTGTGCAATTCTTTATTTCAAATAAATAACACTTGCTTTTATATTTTATTGTCTAATGCAATGATATTCGGCCATTTCAAGGCATTTCAAGTGTCCAAATACTTTTTGGGGCCACTGTACAGTATGAATAACAGCAGACACAAGATTCTGTCTGTCATAACCTCTCTTTGAGGACACTTCAGCTGCCTGTTATCCTGACAGTAATTCTTCTATAAGCTTCATGTCGCTCAAACGGTTTAGATGGATAAACAGAAACTCAATGTTTAGTTTCATAAATCCTGTTGTAATTGCCGTTTTCTGTTCAGTTAACGAAACCCGCTCATTATCCATATTCAGCACAGCTCAACAATCCAGACAGCTTTCAGCACATTTAGAGAATTCTGTATAAACTGCGTCTCTTTAATCGCAGCAGTTCCAGTTTACAGCTTCACAATGTGTCATATACACAACTATATATGTCACAGCCTGGGCAGTTGCTCTGTTTTTGTGTGTCAATCTAAATCTCCTTCTATTTGTTACTATTTGAATGTTCTGTTTCTTAGGTAATTACAGGTGTTGGTTGTGGATGTGATCAGGTCAGTGACTGACAGATAGAGACAAACAGATATTAACTCAGAGCTTCTCACAGTTTTCAGGTCAAGTTCCACCTAGTCCCTTTAATTATAAGAGCAACTTACATGTCTTTGAGCACATGCTTAAGGATCAGTGTGAGCCCTTTTTTAACTATATTTCATCAGTCCATTGACTGGCATGTTTATAAATCCTACAGTCCTTAATACTGTATCTTTTTAAAAACAGAATCAACTGAAGTCTGTATTGTGTTCAACATTTTTAATTAATTGACAGATCATGTTATAGTTCTGTCTTGTCTTCAGGTTTCTCAGCCTCGTTCTTATTCTGCAAGAGAGAAAAGACAGCCAGACACTCAGTTTGTTTAATGTGTAAACAGCAGTGTTGGGTAAATTACTCAAAAAAAGTAATCCACTACAAATAATTAATTACTTATCTCAAACTGTAATCAAATTACACTACTCATTAATTCATGGGGGAAGTAATCACATTATTAATTACTTGTACTTTCTAAAATGGTATTTCCACCCAACAAATTTAAAACACTGTCTATATTTCCTCATTCACTGACATCCTTCAGCTGTCACAGAAAAACAGACAGACATACATATTAACATCATTCATGTTGTAAATGTATTCTACATAAATCATATTGTTTTAGAAACGTACTTGTACAAGTAACTAAATTAATTAAAAGTCAGTAACTGTAATCTGAATACAAGAATTTTAAGTTCTTTTTACTATAAATTCTCCTCCCTGACCAGTAGGTGGCGATATGCATGAAGAATGCAAATTGGCAAAAACAAAAGAAGAAGAACTCTTAGGAGAGAATAAGGCTGTTTGAAAGTGGAGATTTATAGTAAAAAAAAAAAGGACTTCAATATTGATTTGTTTCTCACCCACACCTATCATATCACTTCTGAAGACATGGATTAAACCACTGGAGTCTTATGGATTACTTTTATGCTGACTTTATGTGCTTTTTGGAGCTTCAAAGTTCTGGTCACCATTCACTTGCATTGTATGGACCTACAGAGCTGAAATATTCTTCTAAAAATCTTAATTTGTGTTCTGCAGAAGAAAGAAAGTCCTACACATCTGGGATGGCATGAGGGTGAGTAAATGATGAGAGCATTTACATGTTTGGGTGAACTATCCCTTTAAATGTGATGCGTTATAGTAAAAATGTAATTTGTAAACAGGTGAAAATCTGTTATGCATTTCATTAAATGATAAATCAAAGTGAGCTGCATTTGCATGATATTATTTGCATGAACAGGCCCAGACTGAATTTGCAGGTGTTTTTCAATTTTCTGTGCTGATTCTGAGAGTAAATCTGCAAAATTCATCAGAATACATTTAAACATGGTCAAATGTGTTAATGAGAGGACTCTTATTGATAACTGAAAGCTTTATAAAAATGAACCTAATATTTAATAAATAAACACACGGGGGTTGTGTAGAAACTTGTGCATGACGGGCGTTCAGGTTTTGCGGAAATCTATGGAAATTTCTGTAGAACTCTGCGCACACAGATTCAATATAGGCCAGATCATAACTTATGAAATAATACTGACCAGTAAACATGTATGAGTGACTTTTGCAACCCAAACCATTCTCAAGAGAAACATTTCCTTTATTTCCATTTCCTTTATTAAAATAGTGTTGTGCAGAAGGCTAGCTAAAATGTAAGACCTGTATTGTATCGATTTGAAATTCTGCTTGTTGATTGGTTGGTCTTTATGGGAATAAAAGTTGTACCATTTCTTATAGAACATAATATCTTACGATTTCGCCATCTTGTATGCATTATTACGCATTTTCATGAAACTATGTTGGACAACCTCACCTGTAAGTCTCCGCTCAGGAAGGAATCGCAGAAGCTCTGCACACGCTCAGTAGATATTTCACCCTTCGGCATCAACCACTTCTTGTCTGAGTTGCCATCATAAATGCCAACACGCGGCAGGTCACGTGACTTCAGACCGAAGAATTCCAGCGCGCGGTCGTTTGATTTTTCTCTTCCGTTTACCAGCACAAACAGCATCTGCATTTCACAAAAGACATATAAACATCTGCTGTAAAATCACAGCGACATAAAGCAAAGGTAAAAGACAACAGGACGGCAAACAGGCAGAATATTTGCTTTGCTCTAAGATAATTCAAAGTACGTTATGTTACGACAGATGCATTTACGGTAAATTGGTCAGTAACTGATTGTCATAATACTTTGAAAATGTTTTGATGACTTCAAGATCTTCATACGATTGGCCTAGAAAGTTGACAGTTACACTTTTTCCAACAATACAGAGTCTCTTATAAGATCCTTCTTGGTACCTTCACGCAACTATATGTAGCCTGCAACAAAACAAGAAACTTCTCCAACGGTCTCACACACAGCCAGTATTGAATACTGCATATTTAAAGTTCTGGAAAGACTGTGGAAATATTCTGGAATGTGTGAGTCATGAGCTGGGAATATTAGGGTCAGTGGAGTTGTTGTGTAATCAGTTCACACGCTTTTAATCTCATTAGAGAATGAAACAGTGAGACTTCACCCCAACATACTCTTAACACTTTAATCGTCAATTAGGTGAGGTAAAACTCATCCCTGAGGTTATTTCAGCATCTGTTTATTACCTTGCCAGAGTATTTTGGTGCGATCGCTCTCAGTCGCTCCTGTAGCTGTTTAAAGTCAGAGCTCCCTTTGTTGGCCAAGAGCAGGAGGTGCGTCTTCACGTCTGACTGAAACAGACCCACCGCAGACTGACCGACACAGAAAAACATTCACACAATGAAATATGTACAACACCTTCTGCTTCCTGTGAAAAACACTGAATTTATTGTGAATCGTCGTTCATTTAGCGTTTGATCTAAATTAATGGGTGGGCGAAATATTCACAATTCAATACGGTTTTGTTGCAACGTCGTTAATATCGCGACGATTATGCCGAATTCAGTTCCTCACATCATTAGACTAGTTTTACAACTCACGAGTAGCCTGTGAGAGTTTACTATGACTGAAACGTCGCCAAAAGTCAGTTCCGTGAATCAGTTCAACCTGTTCATTTCAATGAATCGATTTAAAGCTCTGATTTCACGAATCGTTCAAATCACACAAACATTTTCACAATGTATCCGTGTCATTTTTCACATAGGTCTAGTAAAAATGTTTTAAAAAAAGTAAAGGCAAAGGGATGAAGGTAAATATTAGCCACTGTTGATTGCTTGTTGTGTAGCCTGTATTAACATATATAACTTGCTATGTTTCTCTTTTGTAGGTTGCTTTGGATAAAAGCATCTGCTTAATGACTAAATGTTAGGCTTGGGATCAATGCCTTTTGCACTCATCGATAATCGGAAGATTTTCACGATGATTATCGATTTATATCTGGATTGTTTCAGATATAAATAAGGCTGCTCATTGCACAATAGTCTTTGTGTTCTCAGTTATATTTCTCAAAATAACTTTGCAAAAGTGTGAGCAGCAGAGTAAATTAAAGGGGGCTGCACACCGGACGAGTGTAACTCACATAGTTTTCCATTAAAGTCAACCCAAATCATTATCAAAGGACAAAGATTATTTACTCTAGTCATCAGTAGATGATTTATTGTGTATTTGCATCTTCCATATAGCCTATGTGGCACTCCTGTTCTACCTGCTCTGTGCGGGACTCGAACTAGCGTCTCTGGCATGGGAAGCGGGTGCGCTAACAAGGAGGCTACAGCCTCTAGCATCAGTCGCTAGTGCACCTCTTGAGGAGAGTGAGGTTTATACACATTGCACAGCTATCTATCAGCTGGCTCCCATTACACCTACACAATGTATTTTCAGTTACAAGTATGTCTTTTTGTGGTTTGATGGCTTGAATAAAACCTCTTCAAAGATTCATACAGAGAAATTGCATAATAAATTCAAATCGTTCACTTTTTGCAGTTCAGTTTCACAGTTTCATACACTAACCTGCAAACTCTTAATCGTCACTTTCATTCTTGAAGGAGTACAAAAACCTTCGTAACTTTTGTGTGTATGCGTCCTGTGCAAGGAGCTCTAAAATACTCATCCTATGTTGTGATACCGGTGCCCTGTGACCCGTTTCAGTAAATGTATCACCCCCTTGTGGTCTCCCAACGCTATTACGCCAGACATTCAGGAGAAGCCAAACTGAGTGAATTGGAAAGTACGCAAATAAGGCTTCTAATTTAAATGTCGGCTAATGTTACTATATCTATGGAGTCCCTTAGAGGACAGAGCAGGAATTTTTTCCTGAAATAGCTTTACGTTCCCTTGCAATAAATTAACCATGGTTTTACTAAAATAACCATATAAAATATGATGTGGCCTTGATTTTCGTAGTAAAACCTTAGTACAGGAAAACAAAAACTATGGTAATAAAAATCATAATTTTGTGGTTAAACTATAATTTTGTGTATTAATCTATAGTAAAACTATAGTTAAACTATGATATTTGCATAGTAAAACCATGATACCCGCAAAAGTATGATTTTATTCCTATAGTTTATTTATTTATTTATTTATTTTTCTGTGTTTTCACAACGAATATTATGGTTAAAATATGATTACTGTAGTAAAAACATGTTAAATTTATTGTGTGGGAATGCAAAACTATTTCAGAAAAAAAATTCTCGCCCTGTCCTCTCAGGGGCTCCGTATATATATTGATGTATCGATAAAATAACGTGCCGATCAATAATCGATATATCGATATTTTATGACATGCCTACTAAATGTAAATGTATATTTGTGCATGTAAATGAAAATAATTTTATATTGTGCTTTAGAAAAAAACAGTGTGGGACAACATGCCTTTTTAAATTTTAAATAGATTTTTTACCCATATTTTACTTGCATTAAACACACCCTTCTCAGCCATTTCAGAGCAAATACACATTAAGATTTATACTGAATATCATCAAAAGGAGTTTAATTAAATTTATATAATTACAATATTAATATTATAATTATATAATACCATTTTATATAAGCAGATTAACATTACAAAGCTACAAGAAGAGAAGATGATTCAAGATACCGCTTGATTGTATTCTGTGATGTAACGAATGTTATTAATGGTCATAAAGCGCACGAGTCCATCGGCGTCCACTTTATTGGCCTTTGACAGCTGCAGGTGCTCCTGATGAAGATCAGCCTGTAACAAACAAACAAACACACACACACACACACACACACACACACACACACACAAATACACAGTGCATCTCTAAACATCTCTAAATCTTTCTTATATATCTTATACACTGATGAGCCAAAACATTATGACCACATGCCTAATATGCTGTTGGTCCTCCGTGTGCTGCAAAAACAGTGCCAACCCGCTGAGGCATGGACTCTACAAGACCCCTGAAGGTGTCCTGTGGTATCTGGCACCAAGACATTAGCAGCAGATCCTTCAAGTCCTGTAAGTTGTGAGGTGGAGCCGCCATGGATCGGACTTGTTGGTCCAGCACATTCCACAGATGCTCAATCGGATTGAGATCTGGGTAATTTGGAGGCCATGGCAACACCTTGAACTCTTCATCATGTTCCTCAAACCATTCCTGAACATTGTGTGCAGTGTGGCAGGGTGCATTATCCTGCTGAAAGAGACCACTGCCATCAGGGAACACCACTGACATGAAGGGGTGTACTTGGTCTGCAATGATGTTTAGGTAGGTGGTACATGTCAAATTGACGTCCATATGAATGGCCAGACCCAGGATTTCCTAGCAGAACATTGCCCAGAGCATCACACTCTCTCTACTGGCTTGTCGTTTTCCCACAGTGCATCCTGGTGCCATCACTTCCCTAGGTTAACGGTTAGTCCACGTGATGTAAAAGAAAATGGGACTCATTGGACCATGCGACCCTCTTCCACTGCTCCAAGGTCCAGTTCCGATGCTTGCATGCCCATTGTAGGCATTTCCGGCAGGGGTCATCATGGGCACTCTGACTGGCCTGCGGCTACGCAGCCCCATATGCAGCAGGGTGTGATGCACTGTGTGTGTGTGACATATTCCTCCCATAACCATCGTTAAAATTTTCTGTGACTTGTGCCACTAGATGGGATAGCCTTCGTTTTCCTCGTGCATCGATGAGCCTTGGGTACCCAACACCCTGTCGCTGGTTTGTGGTTTGTTCCTCCGCGGACTAGTATCGGTAGGTACTCACCACTGCTGACCGGGAGCACCACACAAGCCTTGCTGTTTCAGAGATGCTCTGACCCAGTTGTCTGGTCATAACAATTTGGCCCTTGTCAAAGTCACTCAGGTCTTCTGCCCATTTCTCCTGCATTCAACATGTTGACTACGAGAACTGATTGTTCACTTATCATCTAATCTACCCAGACCTTGACATGTGGCCTTGTTAGGAGATGATCAACATTATTCGATTCACCTGTGAGGGGTCATAATGCTTTGGCTCATCGGTATATACAGTATATAGGCACAAACGTTAGGTGTTTTACCTTCCTGAAGATGGAGATGGTGTCAGAGGTGATATTGTATTTGGCCCAAACTTCCTTTTCACTGCACAGAGAGACAGGAAGTGGCCTCATCTCTTTAGCAACAGCCAAAAACTCTTTATATCCAAGAGCTTCATCAGTCTGAAAGAGTATATAAACAATATGGGTTTTTTAAAAACAGATATCTAGAGTGCAATACAAAACTGATATATATATATATATATATATATATATATATATATATATATATATATATATATATATATATATATACATACATACAATTTAATGACAGCAATTGAGACGTACACAAAATGTAAAATTCACATATCACACAAGATTTACTCAAAGCTCTCTGAAAAACATTTAACTTATTCGATGTGGCCGATATATGTCTATGACAATTCACAACAACTAACACACATAAACACTCTTTAGATATGAGTTTTGGTTACTGGCACGTCAGATGATGAAATATAATCCCTGCTACTCAAAAGATGAATGAAACTACAGTGAAACTGAGTTCTGTCTGGTCTGAGGGTCATGTCAGGCTGCACTCATGTTTGTTTATGGAGTGCTGAAGATGCCAGAGACGCTCCCACATTCCTGCCCTATTCCTCCTCTGCTCTTCCAGTTGGGCCAAAGGACACGACATGCTGGGATGCCTCAACTTCACGACAGCAGGCCAAATTTGTGGCCATGACCAAAAAAGTCACATACTGAGGTACCAGTAGAGACTCTCCCAACCAGAACATTTTAGCTCCTTTTTTTGTCATTCTGACAATAACACCCCTTAAGAGGAACTCTTGCTATTCCATCACACACACCTCAAAGAACCCGATTACAGCCACCTCAACTGAGTCAATGAAGGCCTCGGCCGCAGTAACATCATTGAGTCTGGGGAGGGCACTGTCTGCAGGAGGTACAAATCAACAGTCATCTGTTAGACTTTAACACAGCTGTGAAACAATGTCAAAATAATGCCCTGTTTGCACTGAAGGATGCAGAAAATGCATCACAATTATGATTCATTTCTTTACACATCTAACCGCCATAAATATTTACTGGTTTATGAAAACTATTCTCATGGCATTTCTGCAAGACCAGCTCTGCTTTACCAGTTTACAAGAGGACAGAACTGATATACTGTATATGAGTGAACACCTTACCTTTATCCTCTTCAGCGAGGCACACACTAAATAAACACAAAACAAAGAAAACGATCATGTTGACTGAGAGAACAGAGTAAAAGAAGGTCTTGCCCGTCTCTTGAGTTCTTGTATGTCAGGGGCCCCATCCGCTGGTCACATGATTGTTTCGGCTGGCATTGATTGGTGGAGGCGTGTGAAACGGGCAGGTGTGCTGTTCACAGATTACGTGTCACTGTAGACATGCATGTTGCATTTTTCAGAATGAAACCACTTTTAAAATAGTCTTTGAAGCTAGTTTGAACAAATTCGGTCTCTATAAAAGTCACAGTGGGACATCAGTTAGCTTCAGTAATACTATGAAGGTAAATTAGAGAATAAAAGATTTGCGTGTGTAGAGACAGATTTGTGAAAGCGTAAATCAAATTGCAAGCGAAAAGAAAAATTGCATGAGCACAGAATGTTTTGTAAAGGTATAAATGAAGTTGCTAGCATAAGAAAAAAAGATTTGCAATATTTTAATGCTTTGTATGTGTATAATTCATGTATTGTGAATCTGTACTTTATATTAACACAAAATAAATTTGACCTGTATTCTTCTGAATTCCTTTTTTTCACACTTACACTTTTGCCACTTTTTTCCCCACCTAAACATTGCCAAAAACATTGCAAACATGCCATCAGTGGTATACAAGCAAACAAAAGGTGTCCTGAACAGCAAAACAGACTGACCACGTCAAGTCAGTCAGTCTAGAAATAATCTGATATCCATTGTTTTGTCTTCCTTTTTGTTCAAAAGAGTTTTGCTTCTTTTTACCAAATTAAATTACATTTATTTATTTTTTTTACCTGTTGAGCTCTCACCTGATTGGTTAAAGGAATATTCTGGGTTCAATTCAAGTTAAGATCAATCGACAGCATTTGTGTCATAATGCTGATTACCGCAAAAGTTTATTTCAACTCGTCCCTCCTTTTCTTTAAATAAAAGCACAAATGTGTGTTCCAGTGAGACAGTTACAATGGAAGTCAATGGGGTCAATCTGTAAACATTAAAATACTCACTGTTTCAAAAGTATAGACACAAGACATAAACAATATGTGTGTTAACATGATTTTACTGTGATTAAGATCACTTACTAACCACATCTATGTAACTAACCTTTTTCTGTTAACCCTAAAACGATGGAAAATATGATTTTAAACAACTTTACAGTTCAAATAATACACAAGTTTTAACAGAAGAATTCATGTAACAGTTTTTATAAAATTATAAGCTTCGGGGGGTCTGGGTATCTCAGCGAGTATTGACGCTGACTATCACACCTGGAGTCATGAGTTTGAATCCAGGGTGTGCTGAGTGACTCCAGCCAGGTCTTCTAAGCAACCAAATTGGCCCGGTTGCTAGGGAGGGTAGAGTCACATGGGGTAACCTCCTTGTGGTCGTGATTAGTGGTTCTCGCTCTCAATGGGGCGTGTGGTAAGTTGTGCGTGGATCACGGAGAGTAGCATGAGCCTCCACATGCTGTGAGTCTCCGCGGTGTCATGCACATTGAGTCACGTGCTTTTATTGTGTGTTCCAAGTTGAGCCGACACCATTTACTAATAAATATGAGTCTCAGTATGGTGTTCAAATGTTTCTTTGCGTTGCTGTTCATTATTTTAATTATATTTTTCATTACTTTTAATTATCATTACTGGATGAATGGATGGAATTTGCTAGATAGATAGATATACAGACAGACAGACAGACAGACAGACAGATAGATAGACAGAGAGACAGACAGACAGGCAGATCGGACAGACAGGCAGACAGACAGACAGACAGACAAACAGACAGGCAGGCAGGCAGACACACAGACAGACAGATAGATAGACAGACAGCTAGCTAGACAGACAGACAGACAGACAGTCAGACAGCTAGCTAGCTAGACAGACAGACAGAGAGATAGACAGACAGACAGACAGACAGGCCGATCGGACAGATGGGCGGATGGACAGACAGACAGACAGACAGACAGATAGATAGATAGATAGATAGATAGATAGACAGACAGACAGACAGACAGGCCGATCGGACAGATGGATGGATGGACAGACAGACAGACAGACAGATAGATAGACAGACAGACAGACAGACAGACAGATAGATCGATAGATAGATAGACAGACAGACAGACAGGCCGATCGGACAGATGGATGGATGGACAGACAGACAGACAGACAGACAGACAGACAGATAGATAGATAGATAGATAGATAGATAGATAGATAGACAGACAGACAAACAGACAGACAGACAGATAGACAGACAGATAGACAGATAGATAGATGGACAGACAGACAGACAGATAGATAGACAGACAGACAGACAGACAGATAGATAGATAGACAGACAGACAGACAGACAGATAGATAGATAGACAGACAGATAGACAGATAGACAGACAGATAGACAGATAGATAGATAGATAGATAGACAGATAGACAGACAGATAGACAGATAGATAGATAGATAGATAGATAGATAGATAGACAGACAGACAGACAGACAGACAGATAGATAGATAGACAGACAGATAGACAGATAGACAGACAGATAGATAGATAGATAGACAGATAGACAGACAGATAGACAGATAGATAGATAGATAGATAGATTGGACGGATGGAGACAGATAACTTTCAGTTCATATCTCAATCTCTCTACATATTCACTGTTTCTGTTTTGTTTTTGTTTTTTTTAAGAAATGTTGTTTGAACTGTTATTCAAATTACTTAATTTAAATGAGCAATAACACAAAACTTTGACTCCTAAACAACACAGCAGCCAGATTTAATACAACAGTGTTTACACTCTGTAAGATATACAGTGTTATACAGACAGGTTTGTGAGGGTTACTTTTGAAATCTATTCCACTACAGATTACAGAATACATGCTGTAAAATGTAATTTGTAACATATTCCATTAGATTACTCAAGATCAGTAAAGTAATCTAAATACTTTGGATTACTTCTTCAGCACTGGTAGATTTTTTCACTTGTTTTGACTATAAAAACTCTGCCAGTACAGTAAGACAAAATACACGTTAAAAATACATTCTCTGAAAAACCCAAATATCTTATGCAGTGTTGTTTCTGAAACAAGATCAATCTAATTGATCTTGTTTTAAGGATTTTTAGATATTTTTACAGGAAAACAATACAAAAATTATCATCAAGAATATGATTTATGCCGTAATATCAAAGGTCTTACTAGAAAAAAACAATGATGTAACGTGAATTTTCTTGATAAATAAATATGATCGTATCTGGTAACATGTTCATGTAAAATGGCTAGAAATAGCATTTTATCTTAGCGTAAAGCTGACAATTTACACAAGGTTTATTTCTATTTCTTCTGCTCCAAACTTACTTCAAACGTACTTCTCTGTCTGCTCGTATGAATGTAACACATCATAAGAAAGTGTTTCACCGCTGTTCAAATGCACTTTGGATCACATCATTTATATGTATAAATGTTTTCCATCTGAAAGGACTAAATATTAAATGAAACAAATGACAATAAAATGCAAAGTAATCTCTTCAGTAATCTAAATACTTTTTGAATGTAACTGTATTCTAATTATCAATGATTTAAATTGTAACTGTAGTGGAATACAGTTACTTATATTTTTCATTTTAAATACGTAATCCCGTTACATGTATTCCGTTACTCCCCAACCCTGGATACAGTACACATGCTTTGAGTTAAACAGGTTCAGTTCAGGATAGATTAAGAAGAGCAACAATCTCTTCTCACTAAAGACTCTAAAGACTCAGGATTTAAATCAGAGGTAATTCTCAGCACAGGATTACAAACTGTTTTCATATCAACACAAGTTATACAACATTTTACCTACAGGAAAGTTCAGAGTCACAGATCACATTCATTTATCAGCTGCTGAAGGACCTACATCATCATCATCAACATCATCACCACTAATCTTGCTGAAAATGTTTGATTTATGCAAAAGATAAATCAGTGTTTTTCATAAACATTAGATCTCAGAAGATGTTAATTACAGTATCTTTATCAGCCTAAATTGCTCTAATATCTCAAATCTAATGCAAATATCATAAATGCCTCATCAGGGAGTATAGATCTGTTTGAATGTCAAATGTGAAGATGATATTAAATATAATGCTCTTATAAGACATGCATCACTGTTGCCAATGCTCAGAAATGGTATTTTCAAAACACCCAACTCCACTCACATTTTCTTTAGGAATAAAAAAAACAACTACTTTCTTCATGATAAAACAAATAAAGATTGCTAAAACATGACAACATGAAAGTAACATACATGTAAAAAATCACCAAACAGATGTGAGAAAATTCCAGTATGTTAATGAGGTGAGAGCTAATTACATAAACACACCACTGCCGTCACCACAGCCAATCAGGATTGTGGATTAGTGCTGCTCATCTTGTTATTCTTTCATTAGTACAGTTCAGCTATAACCACATGTTTGAAGATCATGGTAATCAGGTGTGTGTTTCTCAAAATATCAGCTGATGGTTATTTTAGCAGCCCTGAGATAAAAATATATGTGAGCGGCAAATTGAGCTTTACACTTGAGCTGACGGGTCACAGGTCACACTCACTGTCCTGAGATCAGCTGTGAAAACATCTCATGAACCTGATGAAAAATACCATGAACTCACAGAACTGGAACATGAGGATTTCTTTTATAATAAGGGGAAGATCGAACAAAGACAGAACAAACATGCAGATAGCAAAACCATTAAAGCTACAAGACAGAAAAAAAAATATGTTATTTGATGATAATCAGTAAATAAGGACAATCATTTAAACATATAGTTGATGCAAAATGATCAGGCCAAATATCCATAGAAAAGATCATGCAATCCAAATGACTTCCAAAATCCAAAAAACACATCGCCTATCAAACTGATTTGAACAGACATTCTCCATAGTTCTTCCATATGTCTGTGCTCATGTGTGTTTGCCATTGATATAAATGTCAGTCAGACACACAGCATATGTTATAAACAAACACACGTTCTTACACGTTTGTCCACAACATCACCAGAATAGCCTGAAGTGCCTCAAATCCTCTAAATGTCAATCTTTAGATCCCTCTATCTATTTCTGTAGTAGGAGTTTAAGGATGAGAGGATTAGTCAAGCGCTATAAAAGCGGCCGGCAAACAGACTGGACACAAGCTCAAACTGAGACATCGAGAAGAATCTGAGAAGAGAACAATCCAGAGAACCTGAAGACTTCCAGAACACGGTAAGAGACTCATCATCACACCACAGATCATTGATCTGAGACAGAACAACTGAGATGGATAGAGTCTCAAATACAATGCACTGAGAAAGCTCAGTTTATAGTCATTTAGATGATATACTGTAGTGTTACTGAGACAGAATGATCTACTGAGAGCAGAACACTCAGGACTGAAGATTCAGAACAGAAAGTTCCAGAGAAAGGAATATGGTCACGGCAAAAGAGCATCATTAGGCACTATCTAGCACAGCCATGAGTGCATTATTGCTATTATAAAACGACTACTACATATTATATAACGGATAGTTCCGGTCCTGGATGTTGATTGGTCAACAGTCATGTTTTATTCATGATAAATCACAGCTCTGACCTCTTCACAGAACTTCTATTTGTATCACTCCGCAGCACTCATAGCTGACAGTTATTCTTGGTCTATATTATTCAGGGACTATATTTTCTGGGGGAAGGATGGAGTGATTTTAGCCACTCTACTTCCACTGAGCCATTGGATTAGCCACACCCCCTCTTTCCAAAACCCGAACTCCAAAGATACCAAAATGAGCTTTATTGAGACCGACATTGTGCAGAAACGGTTGTTAAAGACAACAGCAGTAAAATAGCGCCCTCAACTGACAACTGTTATGAACAACATGGCATAAAATGGCATTAAGCCTCAATAATTCACTGCAGCTACAATACTATGAGAACACGTAAAATGATTGACAGGTAGAAAGTGTCAGAGACTGCGGACACATATTTGTTTGTTGTTTACAGAGTCTAGAGCTGTCACAGAGACCGATGAGATATCTCACAATGCTAATTTCAGTGATATCTTTCAGGGAGTAAGACATTTTTTGAATACCTTTCCATGAAAAATTATTTAATTATATTAAATTAATGATTTTACTTACAAAACATAAAATTGAAATGAACATCTGTGTCCTTAATATTTTTATTATGTTGTGACCATTTTATAAAAGCAATAAGGTACTCAAGACTGTTCCATATTGTAAAAATATTAGTCACGCTTAGTGTTGTGCCTAACAATGCCCTTCAGCCGTGACTATATTCATAATATAGCACAGCCTCTCATGCCTTATTGCTTAATTAAAAATATTAAGGACATACATTTTCATTAAAACATTATTTTATTAATCAAATTAACTAGGTTGCATCCTTCTGCTAAAAGATATAGTTCTAAATGGAGGTTAATAGTTGTTCTCTATGGGTGCTTTTCAGTTTCAAGATAAAATTTAGCTACAATAAACATTCTACTGTTAAAATTTATTTTAGGCAAAGACAGATTGGACAAAGTAGCTCTGACACATTTCTGACAGATTAAGGCTATGCTAAATGTGATGCTAATGCCTGGAATTAGGGCTATGAGATTATGTAAACATCTTATTATTCACACTGTATATTATATCACACGGCAAATACATGTTGGTAAATAAACTAGCTAACTGTGCAACCAGTGGATTAGGATTAACAAAATCCCAAAATAGCAAGATTAACAGATAATCTGCTGAGGACATCAGTAAGGAGTGAGAAAAGGTGAAAGACCAGATGAGGAGAGGATTAAAGATCTAAAGGCGAGAAATGCAAAACAGTGACTAATCAAATCGAATCAAAGAGCTGATTTACAGAAAGATGGTAAAATCACAGTTGTTTTCACTCTAGTAAATAGAAGAAATGGATGCCCCAGCACCAGCAGACAAGAAGGGACCCCCCAGGTTCAAGCAAAGGACCACTCGCACCTTCAAGAGCAAGGCCCCCAAACCTGGCCAGAAGGGTTTTGGAGATGACATCCCTGGAATGGAGGGTCTTGGCACAGGTAACTCACATTAGTCTCTTAATCTCATTGGAATATCAAGGGAAAACTAAAAAATCAACACAGCTATAGAGCTGTTCAGGTTGTAGTCCAAAACCTGGAAGACGGGATCTTTTAAATAGTTGTTTGAGATTTCTTCAAGTAAAGAAAATTACTTGAAGAGACTTTCACATTTTGTTCTAGAACATAAATAATACACAGTCATACCTCAAATTTTAATGTTGAAGCTACTGTGTTTTTTTAAAGTGCATTTCGTCACCAGAATGCTAATTAAGGACTACAACTCCCATCAGCATGTGAGCTACGTGCTTTATGAAATGCACAACTGTTGTAGTCCTTATTTAGCGACGGGTTAGCAACATGCATTTTTAAAAGACACAGGGGCTTCAAAATCCATAATTGAGAAATGGCTGTGTGTAATTTACTGTATGTTCTAGAACAAAATGTGAAAGTCTCTTTCTCTTATTTTGAAAATCCCTATTCTAAAAACCAACGAGGGAACCCATTCATGGCAGAGCAGCTCTATTGGCCATTGCAGTAGTGTTTATTACAGTGCCCATGTTTGTAGCAACCATGTTTCAGTCCATTTCTATTGGCTTTGAAGTCATCTATATACAATATTCAAATCAACTTCTGACTAAATCTTCTATAGGAGATATGTCAACAGAAGATACCAATCTGTGCTCGTCAAGCCATTTCATGGCTTCTTTAAATAAATGAAAATATTAGATGTCTTATAAATTCTCTTTTCTCTGTTTTTTTTACACAGACATCACTGTGATCTGCCCATGGGAGGCTTTTGGCGACATGGAGCTCAGTGATCTGGCGAAATATGGAATCGTGTAGTCGTCTTCCTCTCCTTTTCTTCTGCCACCCCCGTCATTAATTGACAACCAGCTTGTAGAATCATCTATCATGAATCGTACTGAAATACAAACCAGCAGACGATCCAATCTCAAACCAACATAGGAACTTCAGACTTCCACAGGATGGGATTTAATTAAATCAATCTGTTTGAAAAACAGGAAAAATGGCATAGTTTCTCTCTACTTCTGAGCTGATGCTCTTAAAGTCTACATGTAAAGCTCTTCCATTTTGGTCAGGCATCACTGGAGCTCTCAGGAGGAGGAATTGATTTTAAAATGCTGCAATATCCTTCAGCCGCTCTCCCTCTCTCCTAATATTCTATCTAAACACAGCACTTTATGTACAAATCAACTTTTGGTTTTTTTGAACGGTAAATATGAATGTGTTTGTGTCTGAATCAAGTCATCATGGATAATGAGCTGATCACAATGAAACCCATTAATCTGGGGGTAGAACACACAAAATAAATGTCAATCTTCCAAATCTGTGTGGTGAGCATTTTCTGACAAAAACTCCTTAAACAGGGTCCATTAATGGGACACAGATATCAAACAGTCCAAGACACAGATTTCACTCCATAATTTCAAAAGAGATTTATATGTTTAAATATGAACTTAGTTATAACCTACGAAAATGTCCAATGTGGAACATCTAGGTTCAATAAAAATCCCTTAAATATAAGACATGTTTGGCATAAAGAAAAAACTATCCAACAAATACCATTCTTACCATGTAAATACTAATATAGCTCACTTTTATTTTTGTTAGGGTTTAATCAGCATTGTAGAGGCAAAAGACTCATACTAAAGCTTGGCCTGTCGGGAGTTCCTTTATGAACCATTTCTAAGAGGAAACATGACTGTAACGATGTTGCATTGTTTAATTATTGTTATTTTTCCTAAATTAATGTCAGCCAGTAGGTCAAAGTGACATTACCTCAAATTAAATGTAGTGTGATTATAAATTTTTCTTTTAATTTTGTGAATGGGAAACATTTAAACCAGGACGATGCCTGAAACCTTCGATTGAGTTTTGATATACATGGGTCGTTATCAAAATAATATGGTGACAAACATGTCCCTTGACTTATTTAGTCATGAAAAAGATTTCAAATAGTCAAGAAACCATGTGGTCTTTATAATTTTATTTTTGACACACAATCTATTTTTTCTTATATGTCGAAATGTCAGATGTTAATATAAGTGGACTGTCTCTCTCCACGTGGAATGTGAATCGGTTGAGGCACCCCATAAAAAGAAGGAAGGTTATTTCTTTTCTTAAACATAAAAAATATGATATAGTATTTCTTCAAGAAACGCATCTGTAACAAGGTTAAAATGGGAAAGGAGGAGGCGGGAACCAGCTGAACAGTCAAAGTCATATTTTAATTTAAACTTAAACAAAAAGACACAAAATATAAACGCACACACGGCAGCTGCATGTGGCTCTCTCTCTCTCGAACTGCCGCATCCCGCTGCACTTATCCCTCTCCTCGGCAGATTAGCCCTCCTCCCCGTCACACTCCTCCCTCCTTTGCCTCAGGCCGGGGAACCCGGCTTTTCCCCGCCTCTCTAGAGCTGGGGAGGGGGACAAGGGGAGGGAAAAAAAAGAGGAGAGGGAAAGGGCAAGGCGGAGTGACAGTGAGAGAGAGCGAGGAGAGAGAGAAAAAAACTTGCTCACCGGTTCCCAGACATGCAGTCGACTGGTCCTCGATTAGTCCTCCACCCTCTGGTGGATGACAGCCATTCCTCCCCGGGCAGACCGGAGCAAGTCCTCCAACCCCTGGCAGATGGAATGCCCCTCCGCATTCTGGCACCAGTAGGAAGCCCCTCCGCCCCTGGTAGCGGCTCCACCGTACCAGGTGGCCAACAGCAAGCCCCTCCTCCCCTCACAGATGGCGGCCATTCCTCCACGTCCAGGCGGCCGGCAGCGACTCCTTCGTCCCCCGGCGGACAGCCGCAGGCTGCTCCTTTGGGTGGATGGCAGTGGCGAGGACTCCACAACAGCGCATCCCTCCTCCTTCGGCACCAATGTAACAGGGTTAAAAATGGGAAAGGAGGAGGCGGGAACCGGGTGAACAGTCAAAGTAATATTTTAATTTAAACTTAAACAAAAAGCATAAATGCACACGCTGCAGCTGCATATGGCTCTCTCTCTCTCAAACTGCCGCATCCTGCTGCACTTATACCTCTCCTCAGCTGATTAGCCTGATTGGGGACCGGGCGTGCATAGTCATGGCCCGGCACAGCCCCGCCCTCCTCTCATCAAAGCATCTTTCCTCG
This sequence comes from Myxocyprinus asiaticus, assembly GCF_019703515.2. Classification (NCBI taxonomy): domain Eukaryota; kingdom Metazoa; phylum Chordata; class Actinopteri; order Cypriniformes; family Catostomidae; genus Myxocyprinus; species Myxocyprinus asiaticus. Next base: position 52,379,864 of record NC_059352.1, read on the forward strand.
CAGGGAGCTGAAAAATTTGGGAAGATATGGGGTGGACATATTTTCTTTAGTGCTGGCTCGAATAAGAGCAGGGGAGTCATTACATTGATAAGTACACATCTACAATTCAAATGTCTCAAACAGATTAAAGATAAATTAGAGTCATTATTGTTTTAGCAGAAATTCAAGGGCAAAGTCTGATTTTGACTAATATTTACGCACCTAACGCTGATGATCAGGGCTTTTTTATAGATCTTGAAGGGATGTTTCAAGCCACTGGCACCCCTCATGATATAATATTGGGAGGAGACTTTAATATTTTGATGGACTCAGTCCTTGATCATAGTGAAGCAAAAGTGTGTAAGCCTCCTAGAGCAACATTGACACTTCACAGATATTTAGAGACTTTTGAAACCATCTGGTAGGGACTATACATTTTTTTCATCAGTCCATAAGATTTATTCTAGAATAGTTTTATATATATATATATATATATATATATATATATATATATATATATATATATATATCTAAGTCCCTCATTTCATCTGTTGTTGATTACTCAATTGGAAACATCTTAGTCTCAGATCACGTCCTGGTGAGTTTAGAGGTGTTGCCACATACGGAGAAAAAGAAATCATATAGTTGCCGCTTTAATGTATCCCTTTTGCAAAATCCTGATTTCCAACAAATGTTAAAGGCTGAAATCAATGTTTATATGGAGACCAACTGGTCCTCAGTATCCTCTGTGGGCTTGGCTTGGGAGGCACTTAAAGCGGTTCTTAGAGGTTGGATCATACAATATACCTCATTCACCAAAAAATCCAAAGCACGAGAACTCGTGGAGTTGGAAGGGAATATTAAAAGTGCAGAGGCAGAGCTGAAGCGCCGTATGTCATCTGATGGCCTCAGAGAATTGACCCGATTGAAATACAGATATAATACTATTTTGTCGCAGAAGGTGGAGTTTTGGCTATTCAGGGCAAGACAGTCATACTTTGAGTCAGGTGACAAAGCAGGGAAGCTTTTGGCTAGATATATAAAACAGAGAGCGTCTTTTTCTACCATTCCCTCAGTGAAATCTGCTTGTGGTGAAATATTTACCTCAGCCATTGATATTAGTAATGATTTTAAAGAATTCTATCTTGATCTTTATAGCTCCACATCTTCATCTACTGATGAAGATATTAGAAACTTTGTGGAACTATTAGAACTCCCTAAACTGATGACTGAGCAAAAAAATTCTCGTGATTCTGAGATAAACTTGGAGGAGCTTGGCGAGGTAATTAAAGCCTTGCCTACAGGCAATGCTCCAGAGCCAGATGGCTTTGCTGCTGAATTTTTTAGATCTTATGCTACAGAACTGAGAACATTTTTGTTAGAAGTTTATACGGAATCATTATACACAAGCCCAGATCAGTCTGATTCTTAAAAAGGACAAAGATCCAAGCGAGTGTAAGAGTTATAGCTCTTCTGATAACATTAGGCATTTCATCAATATCATGTGGTCAGTGGTGAATGATCAGACTCCAGTCGCTGCCATCTCCCTTGATGCCGAAAAGGCATTTGATATGGTAAAATGGGATTATCTTTTTAAGATTTTGGAAATGTTCGGGAATACTTTTATTGAATGGATTAAGTTACTTTATAGACACATGGTAGCGGCAGTTCAAACAAATGGATTAATTTCTGATTATTTTACTCTGGATAGGGGCTCTCGGCAGGGTTGCCCTCTTTCCCCATTATTGTTCTGTCTTGCCCTGGAAACATTAGCAGCCACGATAAGAAAGGAAGATGATTTTCCAGGGGTGGTGGCGGGAGGTGTGGCGCATAAGCTTTTGCTTTCCTCAGATGATATTTTATTATTCGTCTCCGACCCCACTAGATCTATGCCTTGGCTCCACAGAATTATTAATTCCTTTTCTAAATTCTCGGGATACAGAGTTAGTTGGTCTAAATCTGAAGCTTTGGCTCTGACAGCGTACTGTCCAGTAACAGCCTTCCAGCCAGGTGCCTTCCAGTGGCCCAAACAGGGCATAAAGTATTTGGGCATTTTATTCCCAGAAAATCTGTCTGATTTAGTTAGAGTTCATTTTGATCCCTTAATAAAAAGATTTTCGATCGATGTGGGCAGGTGGGCTTCATTAAATGTATCTATGATTGGGAAGGTTAATATTATTAAAATGAATTGTATTCCAAAATTCAACTACCTGCTACAGTCTCTCCCTGTAGATGTCCCCCTCTCTTATTTCAAGCAATTTGATCGCATAGCGAAGTCCTTCATTTGGAATGGTAAGCGTCCTAGATTACATTTTAATAAGTTACATAGGCCGATTGACAAAGGTGGGCTTGGCCCTTAGACATTCCATTGTAAGTGTCTCACTGAAACCTCGATGTCTGAAAAGGAGGGACAAGTTGAAATTATTTTTTTATACCATAAATAGTGTCGATTGATCTTAACTTGCACTGAACCCAGAATATTCCTTTAAATAAAATAAAGAACAAGCTGTCCTTTATAAATGCAAATAATGTCAAGGTGTTCAAACATAATTATCCTCAGCTTTTATGGGCGAAAACAACTGAACTGAAAGTTTGTATCTTTGTAAGTCGTTAAGTCAACATATTTTTGAGAATAACCCACATATATATTTTCATTCTAGTTTTGAATGTCACGTGACATGAAGTGCATGAGGGACTCTGACAGGAACAGGAATGGCGTACTTTTCTGAGGTGAGCCACTTTTACCTCTTACAAAATTATCCACTTTGAATAAGTTAGTAAAATAAAGTGAGTAAAGACCGAGCGATGACTAATAGTATGAAGGCAGTGTTGGGTGTAATGCATTACTAAGTACTTAATTACTGTAATTAAATTACTTTTTTGTTGAAAAAAGTAAGGGATTACTCTTAATTTGTCAGTAATTTAATTACAGTTACTTCTGATGTAATTGCATTAAATACCGTATAGACTCTAGAACAATTCTATATAAAACAATAGTGAATTTAAAATCGAAATTTAACGTCTAATGTTTAAATGTATGTTTTTTAATTTAACGCTGCCCCTTTAAATTCTTTGGCCAGTTCATGAATAATTTATATGATTTATTTGAAAGAATTAAAAGAACAGTTTCACGTCTATCCTTGTATTTTTCATCTGGTCGAGGTTGATCAGGGTTTTACAAAGTAATTAGTAATAAGCAATGCAATTACTTTTCAGACAGAGTAATTAGTACAGTAATCTATTTACATTGTAGAAGATGTAATTAGTAGTTTGTAATTACTTTTTTAGAGTAACTAACCTATCATAGTATGTAGGTTATCTATAGTCAAGTCGGGAGAAACATTCAGAATAACACGGTGGTAATGTTCTGTTTTTTTGTTCAGATCTGCATGAGTCTGTATGTAAGTGACATACAGTTACTGTAAAAAACACATTTCATATGTAATAATCGCCATTTATTTCTCCATTTTTTCTTTTCATTTTACCAGAGAGAGAGGTCAGAGTAGACATCTGTCAACAATGATACTGTGTTAAAGCGACTAGTTTGCATTTATAAACATGCCAAGAATGAGAATGAACAGTAAATATATTAAGCGATGTGTAATTTCATAGTAAAGGCCCCCGCTGCCCTTCCATTCCATTACAATGTGCCTTTTCATCAATGAGGTCAGTACAGTTAGGTCAATTCAATTCTTTGACATTATTCACCTGAAATCAATTGATAATGTCTCCTTATGACCTTTAACCCTTGTGTGACCTTCGGGGCATTTTTATCCTTTTCATTTGTTTTTTCGATCATTTTGGCTGTGTTAATGCCAACAGCATAAATTTTGCCAAAGGTGTGTATTTTTGGGGTTATTTTGATATTTCAGCCTCAGTTCCTTTAATACATCTATATATAATACACTGTGTACACAAAATAGTTACACTTAGGACCTTCAGGACAAAGGGTTAGGGCAACTGCAATATTTGACCCCAGTGTCATTAAAGCATAAAATCATGAATTCTATGATATTATGCTTTCATTCCAGAGCCCTGGCTTCAAAATTTACATTTTTAATATTTTCCACCAGATGGCGCCATTTCTCTCATGTTTAGCCTATGGAGCAAATACAAGCTTTTCCCCTATTTTCTGTTTGCTGTATTATAGAGCACTGCAGGACAACTGAATAAATGATGCAGCTAAAATTGTGTGTGTTGGTATGGATGTCAGTGTGTGTTTTGTATGTGTGTATTGAGAAATTTGTGAGTATGTGTAAAAAACAACAGTGGCATTATGTAAACAAACTGGCATTTAACCTGTTGATGTGCCCCCCCGGATATCACTTTGCTTAAATTAGTTCACATAGGTTAAAATCCTGAAAATGAATATTTGGTAGTTATGATCAGGACTGATGTTGGTTAAAAAATTAACTCACTGAAAGTGGAAAATAATATTAATATATAATATTATGGCAGTTTTCTGACGCTGACATTTTTGTCCTCTAAGGGCCTCTGAGTAACTTATTTAAATTGATGCACAAGAGTTAAACTAGCATTCAAATGGGAAATAAACTAAAAATCAAAGACTCGTGATTGTTTAAAAAAAAAAGTTTATATGGACATTCAGATACAAATTACATCACAAATGGAATCAGAATATGTAGAGAGAGAAAGAGTTCAACTCAAAAACACGGTTACACTGGAAACCAAAGGGGAGTATGTGGAACAGGTATCATATTCATAAGGTGCAAGAATGGAAAATAAAGAGACAGCATTTTTAATCCTTTACTGCACGAATGGAGGGGATTTCAACCGTTTCACTCCATCCTCAGGAGACAAAATGTCACTCAAGAATTCCTTCTCTTCATGGTGAAGAAGTCCAAGTTATCTGTAACGGCACCAACCATTCAGCTGCAACAGGGGAAAATGGACAAAAGACAGAAGAGATACAAGCAAATCTGAAGTGTCTTTTTCAAAAGCATCTTTAAAAGCCAGAATTTAGGTACGGAGACATTTCAATCTCATATAATACTGTGGAAAATGTATGCATAGACTGCAAAGTACCTCTTGAACATAAACGAAAAGCAAAACAAACACAAACGCAGTCTGGTTTAGTGTTGTGGTTAGATTGAGGCCCAGTACAACGTTTCAGATTCTTTGTCAACGGAAAATTTTGAAACTCTAAAATGGCCAAATGTTTTCAGTCCTTGACCAGGTTACACTTACACCTAGAACTTTCTATCTACTGAAATGGATGTCCTGCCAAAAACATGAAATACATGTGTTTTTTCACAGATAAAGAAACTGGTCATGTGACCAGGCGGCCTTCTTGGACTGCTATAAGATGATGTTGCCGTTCCATATCCAGCCTTTTTCAATCCACTTCAAACAATATCAAAAAGCAATTGATACAAAAAATAATCCAAACAATAGAATTACACATACGTTTACACACAATCCAGAATGTGCTCGACTTATCTTTGGAACCAAAAAGCAAAAACACCAATATACTGAAGGGAGAGGACACACTCTGCAAAGACCACGAAAAAAAAACAACTATGTAGTTCTTTAATGATCCACCATCTCTTTGAAATTTGGGCCGAAAATTGCATATTTTACAAAACTATGCTAATAAGCTTGTGTCGGTATTTGACGAAAAGGGCTCTTCAATCCCAAAAACGGACAAAAAAAACAAAAAACAATTGTAAATATTTTCTTAGCATAATTTAAATACTTGCTATAATCATTACGTCGGTGTTGGCGGCTTTTGTTTATTCATGTGGGTTCAGGATGTGTTCTTCCCCTTCAAAGCCAACACACATAACCTTGAGAAACTAATGACGATAATAATAATAATAATTAATAATAATAATAATAATGTTTGGTAAAATTTTGTCTATTCTAGTTTTACTTGCATATAATGACTATTTAATTTTAAAGGTATGCCTTTTCAAAATGGTCTGAATGGAGGTACTGTTTAAAGAACACAAAGCTTTCAGCAAAGACGGAATAATATGACACATCGTCCCGTTTGTGTGCATCAAAGTTCTGTGATTTGTAACAGATGTTAGTGTTTCCTTTCATCAAAGATCTTCTTGGAGAAAGAAAGACTATGATGCTTATTTCTCATCATGTTGCCATGTTTGGGATAATAGCATCGTCCTCCCGCACAGAACCGATGGGATCCACGCATTTCAAGATGATCCTTAAACCAGAGACAAGAGCGCCCAGATGAATGTCTCTTGCGTTTCTTAAAGAATATTGATAATTATTGTAGTGTGAAACAGTGACGGGTGACGTATAAATTTGTTCACTGCAGTCCTGACACTCTGTGCACATGTAGTTCAATGGCCACTAGAGGCAGTCTAAAGCCATTACTGCATGCATATGTGCTGAGAGACGAGCCGAAGGAAGAAATGATTTGAGTTCATCAGTCAAGCAGTTTCAGTCAGATATCTCAGTTACCATTTAGTGTTCGACGTTATCGTGTTTCCTTTTTAAAAATCCACTTTCTTTGATGTGTTGATTTATAGTTGCATTCCTTGTTCAAAGTTTCAATCGTAACAGACATGTTTCGCATTTTGTTTGTCCAAAAGTGTGATTTGAATTTTCCCTCCGAGGTCACCAGCTGTTGAAGTATCAGAGAGACTGAAAATCTGGAAGTGTTCTTGAGGTGTTTAATATGGCGAAAACCGGCTGTATCCTCCTCTGTAGAGCGTCGCCTGTGGAACATAAATATCGGTTAGAAGCCTGTAAGTGAGCATTGGTGTGTTTTCGCAAGCAACTGATTGGTTCTACGGAGCAGGACAGAAAGAAAGAGGCGTGGCTTACCATCGCTCCCACTCCATACGCTGCCGCCGCCGCTGCCGGAGCCGCTAGTGCAGCCGCGTAAGGATCCGCTGCATACACACGACCGTAGCTAGACAAACGAGATCCACAAATCAGAATGGAAATGCCTTTATTGAAGTACTCAGTGAGTTCGTTAGACAGATGCATTTATGAAAATAGATGCTAAGCATTGATGAGAACAGGCCACAAACATTTTTTAGGTTTAAACTTAAACCCGCTATGGCCGCAAAAGACAAACATAACAGTTTTTCCAATAATACGTCATTAACACAAATATGACCACAAAAACGGTCCTCTCGTCATCTTGTTAGGCCAGCAGCCTGCTCTGTGCAAGTATATGAAAGCAGACGCTTCTAGCTACGCAAGCTTAAAACCATGCGTTGTACTTATAAAATGTGCCAAAGTACAATTTATAGTACAACACAAGTATGCAGTGTTGGGGCTACAGCCGCATAAGAGTAAACGGTCTACTACTTTTACTGAGCAAGTTACCTGAATAATAACACATCTGGTGTAATGTCACAGATATTAAGGAAACTGTCGCCCTTTGAGTAGGACTGGATACAAATATACATTTTTAGATGAATTCATTTGAACGATATCCCAAATCGATGAATCCCAAGATCGATCCTTTACTCTATGCGGCAACCCGCGACAATACGTGTAAATCACATGCGACCAAATTTGCGCTATGCGACTAAAAATGTCTGTTATTAGCCACTGGCTGGTAAATGTTACGATTTCCCTCATCCGTGATTGTGTAGTATTGTGAGGAAGAAGTTCACTGCCGTGTTGAGAGTAAAAGTTTGGTTTGACTCGTTCTGTATAACGTGTGTCGAAAGACGAGATCCACACAATCCATTTACCATTGAATAATGTCTCTTAATATCCTTTCTGTTCTTTACAGTCAGTTGTTCATCAAAAACAACAAAAATAGAAACATTTAATTCAAATCTCACATAGCACGGATGCAGTAAAGAAGCCATTCGAGTCCTCTCTCGTTAATATGCGCACATTTACAGACGCTCTTTACAGAAGCGCCGTTTTCTTAAAGAGACAGTTCCGATTTTTAGCATGTATTCAACAAATCAATTAATATATGCAATATAACATATTTACTGATGGAATACATGGAGTTTGTCATTTTTAAAAAGCTAAAATGCAGCCAATAAACCATACATTTTTTTATATTTTCATAATTTACCTAGTTAGAAGGTCCCCAATATAATTAACAGTAACTCAAGAACGCAGTTATTTTCAAAATGATTTTAATTTTAGTTCAAATTTTTAAGCTTTTGACAAGAATGTCCTTTAAATGTAGTCAACATTTTATCATATCATGTCATATCAATTTATTTTAGTCAACTTTACTCTGACTAATTTTAGTCGACAAAAATAACAGTAGTTGACGATCATGTGCAAAATGACAAACATATCAAACTGTGACGAAATAAATCTTAAAATATTTTGAATAAATGTATAAACTACTTTTTTTAAACATGAATATTAAATATATTTATATGTCAGATTACAAAAGCTGAGCTCCTGAAATAATAGCATATAATGAATATACTAAAGTACGAGTTACTTTTAGAAGTTACTCTGTTAAACTGTGTATTCTCAACGCAAGTTGAGCATTCTGACTAGTGCTGAACTTCATTCAAATTCACCTGTTCAGTGTCTTCATTGTCTGTGCAGATGTATGTTGTAATATGATGTTTATGTTATGGATATAGCTGATTAATGTCACATACACCGATCAGCCACAACATTAAAAGCACCTGTCTAATATTGTGTAGGTCCCCCTTGTGCCGCCAAAAAAGTGCCAACCCGCATCTCAGAACAGCATTCAGACATGATATTCAACACAATTGTACAGAGCGGTTATCCGAGTTACTGTAGACTTTGTCAGTTCAAACCAGTCTGGCCATTCTCTGTTGATCTCTCTCATCAACAAGTCATTTCCGTCCACAGAACTGCCGCTCACTGGATGTTTTTTGTTTTTGGCACCATTCTGAGTAAATTCTAGAGACTGTTGTGTGTGAAAATCCCAGAAATACTCAAACCAGCCCATCTGGCACCAACAATCATCCATGTGATTATCTAATCAGCCAATCGTGTGGCAGCAGTGCATAAAATCATGCAGATACGGGTCAGGAGCTTCAGTTAATGTTCACATCAACCATCAGAATGGGGAAAAATGTGATCTCAATGATTTGGAGCATGACATGATTGTTGGTGCCAGATGGGCTGGTTTGAGTATTTCTGGGATTTTCACACACAACAGTCTCTAGAATTTACTCAGAATGGTGCCAAAAACATAAAAACATCCAGTGAGCGGCAGTTCTGTTTATGGAAATGTCTTGTTGATGAGAGAGATCAACAGAGAATGGACAGATTTCAGTGCATGGTTGATATTTTGCCATCTTTTTTCATCAACTTCTTGTCTCATCTTCGTTTTTGTTGGCAAAAATAAAAAAACATTAGTCAACAAACATTTGTCGTCAGTAATTTATTTGACGAGATTAACACTGAACACACGTCAAGCACGTTAATCAGAGCTGCAAGCTTGCAATGCATTTGTGTAATTGCGAAGAGTATTTTTCTAACCTGTCGCTGTAGGCAGCTGCCGCTGCTGCCGCTGCCGCTGTTGGTCCTGCTACTGCTGCCGGCTGAGTGTAACGATAAGCAGCATAGCCACTCTACAAAGAGAGGCACACAGAAGTATTCAAAATTAGCACCAGTAATACACAGCAAATAAAGTGATGAGTTAGCAGGGAAAAATAGATATGAAAACGTACAAGAGAAGCAAATCTAAAATTCATTAACAAGCAATCTGCCACTGATGTTCAGTCAAAGTAAACCGCATTCTGAGAACCGCATGTAGTTCTGTTCCGCACTGTGAATCTTCCTCACTGGCAAACAATGCGCAATCATGAGTATTTCCTTTAATGATTAATTGTAGCTTTTAATTGTTGTTTGTCAAAGAGGGAGACACAAGCAGAGATGGGGATCGTGAGTGCTTTAGCGTCAGTGTCAACTTCACCCCCAAATGCACAGCTACACGCAACCAGGGGTGATCAAATCGATTACTGGTGCCATATACAGACAGACAGATAGTGAGATTAGGAGAACATCCACACAACCACACAGACAGCATGCACCCCAAACTGAACAAAATAACAAGCCATATCCGCCATTCTCTCCTCAGCATTCTACCCTACGGCCAATCGGGAAACTCTCCCACGATACCTCACACTCCTGCAAGAACGCAGCGGAGGAGGGAGGCAAGACAGAGACAGAGAGAGAGAGAGAGAGAGATAGAAGAAGCAGGTGAGTTAAAATGAAAAGGTAAAAAAGGAGAAGAGTGGAGGTAAGAGCGAGAGAGAGACAGTGAGAGAGACAGACAGAGACAGAGGTGAAGTGAAGCAGGTGAGTTAAAATGAAAAGGTAAAATAAAAATCAGAAGAGCGAGGTAAGAGAGAGAGTGAGACAGAGAGAGACTGAAAGAGGGACAGGTGAAGTGAAGCGAGTTAAAATGAAAAGGGAAAAAAAAAAAGAGAACAGTGAGGTGGTGAGAGAGAGAGAGAGACACACACACAGAGAGAGAGAGAGAGAGACAGACAGTGAGCAAGAGAGACAGAGACAGTGAGAGAGAGAGACAGGGAAAGAGAGAGAGAGACAGACAGTGAGCGAGAGAGAGACAGGGAAAGAGAGAGACAGACAGTGAGCGAGAGAGAGAGAAACAGTGAGAGAGACAGACAGAGACGGAGAGAGAGAGAGAGACACAAATAGAGAGAGACAGAGACAGTGAGAGAGAGACGGACAGTGAGCGAGAGAGAGACAGGGAGAGAGTGAGAGAGACAGGGAGAGAATGAGAGAGACAGGGAAAGAGAGAGAGAGAGACAGGGAAAGAGAGAGAGAGAGACAGGGAGAGAGAGACAGTGAGCGAGAGACAGAGACAGTGAGCGAGAGACAGAGACAGGGAAAGAGAGAGAGAGAGACAGGGAGAGAGAGACAGTGAGCGAGAGACAGAGACAGTGAGCGAGAGACAGAGACAGGGAGAGAGAGACAGAGACAGGGAGAGAGAGACAGTGAGCGAGAGACAGAGACAGTGAGCGAGAGACAGAGACAGGGAGAGAGAGACAGAGACAGGGAGAGAGAGAGAGAAAGACAGGGAGAGAGAGACAGACAGTGAGCGAGAGAGACAGAGACAGTAAGAGAGACAGGGAGAGAGAGAGACAGAGAGCGAGAGAGAGACAGTGAGCGAGAGACAGTGAGAGAGAGAGAGAGAGCAAGAGACAGTGAGAGAGAGAGAGCGAGAGAGAGACAGGGAGAGAGAGCGAGAGAGAGACAGGGAGAGAGAGCGAGAGAGAGACAGGGAGAGAGAGCGAGAGAGAGACAGGGAGATAGAGCGAGAGAGAGACAGGGAGATAGAGCGAGAGAGAGACAGGGAGACAGAGCGAGAGAGAGACAGGGAGACAGAGCGAGAGAGAGACAGGGAGACAGAGCGAGAGAGAGACAGGGAGACAGAGCGAGAGAGAGACAGGGAGACAGAGCAAGAGAGAGACAGACAGACAGACAGGGAGAGAGATCTACAAGGGAATTAAGTGTGACTGCATGCCAACACAGATCAAGTTAACATGCCGTAGAGAGAGACAGGGACTCAGGGAGACTCTGGGAAGGGGACAGAATCAGATCCACTCTGACAAAACCCAAAACATCCCGAGTCCTGAGAACTATTGGTAATGCACAAAAAAAAGTACCTGCAGGGAGCTATTAGGACATTGAGTGCGTTTACACGAACAACATACTGCGGGTAAATATAAAAAATAAGCACACAACGCAAGAAAACCAGGATTACATGAGACGAAGTGTGGCCGATTTACCGGCTAAAACAATAAACTGGTAGAAATGTGTCACCGGAATAAATGGTCAAATATCATCTATGAATATGCAAAATGTTGCCACACTGAATGTTAAAATCCTTTTAAATAATGCCTGATGCATGGGTTAATTCATAATAAAAAAAACACATGTAAAAATCAAAAGAGAGAAACTGAATTTTTACTTGGATTGTAAAACGATGCTGAGCAGGTTCAGAAATTTAGTGAGGCTTGGATGCAAAAATGCCTTCACAAGGAATTATTCCGTTTTTTTATTATTCAAAACATCTGATATATTTCTTGAAATATTCTATTATACATATTATGGCATAAATATAAATGAATTAGAAATAATATGCCCTGATAAATGTACATAAATGCCCCTGAAATCTAATCCAGGGGGCAAATATTGAATTTTAATGTAAAAGTTAATTTCTGACACTGATGGGGAGGAGATTAAATAGATAAAATATTATTTTTAATAATTAGTACATCCCTGATAAAGTAGTTTCAATGTAGAAGACTGTGCAAATAAAAAACATTATTTTACATAAAAAAGTAACTTTCATTATTAAAATGTGTATATCGTGATCAGTGTTGGGTGTAATCTGATTACAAATTACTGTAATTACGTTTTAGTCAGAAAGTAGTGTAACTCATTAAATATTTAAAGTCTTGTAGCAACTTTCAATGAAGTTAATTATGTTTAGATACACTACTTAGGTTGCGTAAGTTTCTAAAATATTACTACACGAATTGTTCATTTGTACATCACGTTTGTGACAGCTCAAGGGTGTGTTCCCCCAACAATCATTGTAATGTGTGGTGCCGAGTGTATGATCAACACTCATGATGAACAATGAACAAGGGAGGAATTATAAACATTACTTTGGATTCGTTAAATAGAAAAACTGTTAAGTGTTTAAGTAACTTAAAAGTAAAAGTAGTTTGTAATGTGGTTAACCATTCCATATACTGAAGAGTAATGAGTAGTGTAATCTGATAACAGAATTATTCATTTGTAGTGGATTACTTTTGAGTAACTTGTCAAACACTGATTGTGATGTATATCATTATTATTATACAGTATCGCCCATCCCTACATGAGACTTTAAATCATCAGGTTTTTCTTGATGACAAATCTAAGATGACAGAGTGCTGGTAAAGGTGTTTACATGCAAAGCCAAACAGACAAAAATGTAGGTGTGCCAATGACGTTTATCTTAGACCCGTTTCAGGCACAATAATGAACAAACACTCGTGCTTGTTTATGTGCATTAAGATTGTGCACGTAAACGCACTCAATTTACATTCTCAGAAGTGTAAATAATCTACCACTCTTTGATTATATATTCTCTATTAGGAGTAGCTTCAGTAAGGTTTGATACTGCTGCCAAATTGTGCATGCGCTAAATTGCATTAGATGGTTTAGAGGGGAAATGTGCAGAATTCAAGCAGAATTTCTTTCTCCCCCTTCCATGCCCTCACTCCTGTCAGATTACTGTGAGTTAGTAGGGAAACAGATATTGCAATCTCACACGATCAATATCAAACAAATGTATTAATCAGAAGGAGAGATGCACACTATCCATCTGTGAGCCTACCTGAGGCATTCTGCCACTAACGAGTGTGTCCTGAAACACTATTCTACAGAGAAAACAGAAAAAGCTATCGTCAACCTGGACACACACACACACACACACACACACTCTGAGACACTTGACTTCACACAACAGCACACACTCTTGCACACAGAGCCGTTTGAATCTGTCAAACAAAAATCAAGTGATTCATTAAATTGATTCAATGGTATCATGTTAATGAGATTAATAAGACTTCACATCTGTACTGTGATGTTTAAGTATGTCTTCAGAATGAAACGGCTCTGTGCTGCTACACTTTTCATGCGGCAAAGCACTCGGAAAGAGGAGGAAAGAGAGAGGAAATGAACAGAAGTGACAGGAAGTGTCATACTTACATACAGCTCTGCAGCTCCATAAAACCCATCCTGGTACACCACACTGAGAGAGAGAAAAAAAGCAAAACGACAGAACAAAAAGTGCAGGGAAAAAAAAAAAAGAAGATGGAGGAAAATAAGATTGAAAATAAAAACAAGGATAGAGTGCCACCATGTGGCCATTGAAGGAAAGAAAAAAAGATGGTAGGATAGATGAAGACCACGAAAAAGAGAAAGTGAAAACATTAATTCACACACATGCAGTGCACTCATAAAACAGAACAGAAAAAAATGCCACTTTTATCCCTTTCAGAATCATTTACACATTTAAATTTGCCATGACATGCACTTGAGCCATTCAATTCTAATGCATACAAACTACATTGCTCAGGAAATGGTCATATGTTGAGAGAAAATGGCATTTTTGTGTGTCATTTGAGTGACTCTGATTACATATTTATATCGGCTCATCCTCATTCTGAGCAGCATGGCAGAAGCAGCACACGTTCATGCAGCATGCAGAAAATTTGAGAAAAACCAAATGTGCTGCAAATATATGTGCATGTGCGTGTATGTGTGTGTGTACACGTGTGTTACCCGGGATAGGTCGGTATGGCAGGCTGAGGAACAGCGGCGCGCACAGCTCCGTACACGGGCCGCCCGCGACCCCGCAGATGCGCCCCTCTGAAGGTCGCAGCTGTAGTTGCAGCAGCTGCAGCAGCAGCGGTGGGGTACGGAAACCCTGGAACTACACAAACAGATGTAATCAATCATGCATTCCAGAAAGGCTCGGCTTGTCAATCATTTATATACATAACATGTTCTGACAACTACACTGGAAGCGTCCGATGATGCATCACGCTGCAATGGCAAAGCAGCACGTCATTTCAGAACCAATGATCTGTGAGTTCAAGGCTTGAGTAACAGTAAAATAAAAATACTTCCAACACAATCCCAGGTTAAAGTCGCAAAATAATTGTACACATAAATGTAAATCTCCTTTAAATGTCACTGATCACTACTTCGTTCAATTCAACATTTCTCTCCCATATATTTATATATATATATTTTTTTTCCTCCCCAATTTGGATTGCCCAATTGCACAAGTCCTTGTGGTGGCGTAGTGACTCGCCTCAATCCGGGTGGTGGAGGACGAATCTTAGTTGCCTCCGCGCATCTTATCACGTGGCTTGTTGAGTGCGTTACTGCGGAGATGTAGCACGTGTGGAGGAGGCTTCATACTATTCTCTGCGGCATCCACGCACAACTCACCACGCGCCCCGCTGAAAGCGAAAACCACATTATAGCGACCACAAGGAGGTTACCCCATGTGACTCTACCCTCCCTAGCAACCGGGCCAATTTGGTTGCTTAGGAGACCTGGCTGGAGTCACTCAGCACGCCCTGGATTCAAACTTGTGACTCCAGGTGTGGTAGTCAGCGTCAATACTCGCTGAGATACCCAGGCCCCCATCTCCTATCAATATTAAAACAGACTCCACCTCAGTCACTGGGTCTGCTCCAGCGTACCTAGAAATCATTTCTGCAGAGCTACGTTTCCACCAGAAGCCTGCGGTCGGCTATTGAGCAGTGCCTTGTTGTGCCAACACAAAGAGGCATCAAAACACTTTCCTGGACTTTTGGTTTCACTGTACCTCGTTGGTGGAATGATCTTCCCAACTCCATCCGTGAAGCTGACTCACTTTCTGTCTTCAAAAAACGGCTAAAAACACATCTTTTCCATGAGCACTTAACCATGCACTCATAAAAATAAAAAACAATTTTATATACCTTCTTGTTGCGCTATAGTCTGTCTTGGATACTACCATTCTGATGCAATTGAAACTTTGTAATGCAGCACTTTTCGTAAGGCTGTCTCCTTAAGATGAATGTATTATTCCTCTATTGTAAGTCACTTTGGATAAAAGCATCTGCCAAATGAATAAATGTAAATGGACCTCATTCATGAAACGCAAGCAAAGTGAATTTTTGCGTAAAATTTTCGTAGAGATATTCTTATGTAAATTGCCACATTCAAGTTTTTGCATTTCAAAATGTTAGTTGGGTACAAACAAAATTTTCACCTGCGTAAGAGACATTCTTATGTTTTGTGTTGTTCAAGGCAAACAGTTGTGACTACATTTTGATAGAAGTGAAATAAAATGAAAAAATTAAATACTTGAATAGGTTAAATTAACCTTAACGGACATAAAAGGGGAAAAAAAATGATTGTTTTCTTTTTTTTTTTTTTTTACATTTTATTTCTTTATATTTTTTTATTCTCAACACTGCTACACGGTTACATATTTTGTCTTGTTTGTTCTGCAAAAGTGCTTGGCATGGGGAAAATCGTGGGAAGGTCGTGGGAAGATGCAGGTGTGTTGATTTTCTACAAGAAATTAATAAATACTAAATACCTATACCTTTTAAATGCATTTTTTTTTTCAACACTTTTTATTCCCACCAATAGTGTACAATGGCTTTCCAATGATCGAGATGTAATTTTTTAAATGTCCCTTTATTGATGACTTGACTTATGTTACGTAGATAACAATGCTTTTAGGAAACATGCTGTAGAGATTGCATATAACGTTTTACTTAACTTTGGGAAACCCAGTCCAAGGTGTTCTCATGGGCGTGGATTTTGAATGCGTGTGCATGTACGCCCTGTTTGCGAATGTTTGGAATTCACTAAAAAAAATCTGAGGTGTCCGCGACATTTTTGAATGTGGTGAAAAGTTTTCAGGAAGTCCGTTTTCCCATGCAACTTACTCTTACTTGTTTTAAACAAAGTTTCATGAAAACAACATACCCAAATTAAAAGGCCAAAGACAATATCATGAGCTGACCTTGATGTAATTGTCAGAAGTTAATTAAATATATTCTAAAACAAAAAAATTACACATATTTGTAAATAAATTCATTTCATAGGAATCAAGCGGCTGGAGTATCTATGCAGCAAGGTAAAAATAGAAACCAGGCGTTAGCAGTTTAGATGGCTCCACTGACTATAATGGGGGGGGTTTAGTTTTGTCACATCTCAACACACTGCATGTGTACGGTGTAGACGCATTGTTAGAAAGCAGACGTTGTAGCACATGCAGAACATCTCACCTGCGTAGAGCTCCGGTCCATACATGGCTCCCACCATTGGACTCAATTTCCACCCAGCTAAAGCCAAAAAACACAAAGTTCAGATCACCTGCCTGACTTCATCAATAACAACTGTGAGGAACGAACAAAAACTAAAGCTTCAAAACAGAGAGAAAAGCAGAAAAGTTATTTTACCGTAGGGCAGCGTGGTGAGACCTTCTCCATTAGCATACGGACTAACCAACTTCTTATTTGTCATCACTCGAGCTGTGGCGTTATTGACCTGTTTATCAGAGAGAAAATGATAATCTGATTAGCAACAAAGGAAATGAAGCATTCTTACATATATACTCCAAGAGCCTACAGTGAATGATAATTCTGCAAACACAACTAAATATGTAAAGTCTGCCGAGAATTTATCACATATTAAAAGTTCACAGATCACCAAAACACTAAAGATTTAAACTGGTATCTAGAAACATCCTTTAATCATACAAAAGGAACTTATTACAGGTACAGCAGAAATTGTGAACTCATTGATATTCCCTTATATTGATTGCTTCATGCATCATAAAACTCCCACCGATTTTCAAACATTCAACACAAAAACCCAGAAATCAATGTGTAAAAGCAAACGAAAAACAGGACATTCCATTGCTAAAATGGAAGAAAGAGATAAACAGAGAGATCACACATGACAAAATCAATACACTGTGCACAGCATTTAGCAAAATCACATTCAGCCAAATACAGTTCATTAACCAGAAATGAGCATATCAGCCAATCAGCAAGCATCAGATGCAGCCTATGGACCAATCCAAATACTCTGCAGCCTACTCCCGCGCCCTCGTAAAACACATCATACCGAGAGGGGGGTGTTCAGAAACAGAGGGATGCAGGAAAGAAAAAGAGCCAGTCGACATTCAATGAAACCACAAAAACAGGAGAAGAAATAAGAGAGACAGAAATAGACTAAGAACGATCCACCCAATCAGAAACGTCAAACTCAAAAAGCCATCCAGTTTGTCATGAACAAGTACACCAAAGTGCATCAAATTAAAGGAAGCCTGTGATTGGTTGTTGTCAGACCTTGTGAGGAGTGACGGAGTTTATGGGTAAGAGAGAAAGAGAGAGAGAGAGAGAGATGCATATGCTACATGTCACAATAAATGAAATCATGAAGACGGAAAACACCGGCAGGCATCAACACGGTTCTTTCACACGCTGAAGACCAATATGCAAACACCGTCACACACACACACTCACACACACAGTCCAAAACCAAAGACCAAAAACAAGCTTGAAGTGGTCATCCTCGCATGAATATAAGGGCAGAAATATCGTCTGAGAAACAATTTCGATGTGTGTGTGCGCGCGTTTAGGGGCGTTTTTGGCTCATAGGCTGTAGAATCATCAGCAGATATCTGGGACTGAACTGGTGATTAATGATGACAGATAGGGCTGGGTGGTATGACAACAGAAATGACTCAACTGATAGAGATTCTGCGATTGTGATTATACCGCAGTATATTCGTGACAGTTTTTAAAAATCCAACACCAATCAGAAAACTACAGTTAACTCCGCAAATTGTCGCAGACCAGCGCTTGTCCAACAGGAAATATATACACCGTGTCTACAATGGACACGGCCGACGTCGCTTCACAACAGCTTGACACCATCTACACTGGACACGTAGAAATGAACGTTCTAAAAAGATGACATGCACGGTCAATAAGCTGTGGCACCAAGCTCGTGCAGCACGGGTTAAGGCCGATTTACACTGCCGCATCAAACCTATGCCATGCCTTAAAATGGGTGTGTACGATGGTCTCTGTAGCATCCCCATTTTCACCTACAGTCACCAAAATTGCTATATATATAGTTCTCATCAAGCCGGACAACTTTCATCATTATAGTTATTAGCTCTGCCCAACAGGAAGTTGGCCATTTTGAATTATTTGAATATTGCAGTCTCTGAACTTTTAAATACTCCTCCTAGGGGATTCATGAGACTGTCACCACATTTAGACAACATTATGCCAAGACATTGAAGATGCTAAATTGTGAACGGATTTTTGATATATCGAACGGTGTTGAAATTGTGAGGCATTAATTTAATGGTGAAAAATGGGAAACAGGATGGGTCTCATATCTTCTGTGTGCAATGTGTGATTTAGATAAAATTTGAGATTTTGGGGGCTAATCACATGGATTTGTCTATTTTGGGTCATAGTCATAGCACCACCACCTGGCAGCAGGAAATGTGACACTTATAACAGACTTTAAAATAGTCCTCTTATAATTACCCAAATTGCATAAAAATAGCTTAGAATAAATGTCAAATGCATTGTTTTCCGAAAGTCACTGAAATGGACCAATGGTGCTTGGGCCCATCATCGCTGCTTTCAGCTATATTTTTATATTTATTCTTATATTTATATTATATTTCTGTATTATTATTAACAACTGAAGTACCATACTTTTTGTGGATGTCCCAATGTGAATACTGGATTAGCACTTTTCAGAGGGCTCAATAAAATATATTTTGGTTGCATTTGTGAAATAGAAATCTTTTTTTTTTTCTCTTGCAATTTGGAATGCCCAATTCCCAGTTTTTAAGTCCTAGTGGTCGCATAGTGATTTGCCTCAGTCCGGGTGGCGGAGGATGAATCCCAGCTCCCTCCACGTCTGAGTCTACCCTCCCTAGCAACCGGGCCAATTTGGTTGCTTAGGAGACCTGGCTGGAGTCACTCAGCACACCCTGGGATTCGAACTAGCGAACTAACAAACTCCAGGGGTGGTAGCCAGCGTCTTTTACCACTGAGCTACCCAGGCCCCCTGACACCTGAATCGAAATTGTGGCAGACATTGGATATTGGCAAACATCAGATCGCTAGCGAGAGAATCGTGTAAGATCATATCATGACAAAACTTGCGATTTACACCCCTAATTGTGATATTTGTCATTACTGTGTTACAAAAATATAATTACTCATACCATGGTATAAGATTTCGGTCATACCGCCCACCCCTAATGAGAGTTCATTAGAACCACAGGATGGATGGATGGTAAGGAGAGAAATGAAGGGTTTAGTGCGTCAATCTCATGAGCCATGTCAGTGCGTGGGAAAAGTGTTAATGATCATGAGATATGGGGAGAGGAGGAGAAATGGTGAGTGCTGGGGAGGGAAAATCATTTCTGTCAGTACTCTGTGGTCCTTAGCAACTATAACAGACATGAGACTCATGATGATTATTTCATAAAGCTTATTTTTTTCCCATGCCTCTGTTGAATAATATATCAGAACAGACCTCGGGGAAGAGATGCCATTATGCTAGCCGCAAACAGACGCCACTAGCAGGATGTGTTCGGCCGATCTTCTTAACGAGGACGAGGTCTGCCGTCGTCTCCAAAAGGGCTTTAAAGCATCTCTGTTCCCTCCACAAATAACACACTAATCAGTGCAAAAGAGCGAAAGACCACAGTTTGTAAAGCTTTTAAGGGGGGAGGGGCTGAAGTTCAGCTCTCAGGGGTTTGAGTTGGTGGGTTTGAACAGGGATGAAGCCGTACATACACAAACTTACCATGAGCCAGGAAACGGCGTGATGACACGCGAGCAGTTACCGTGGAGACTGACAACAATAACAACAACACACAGAAATCATCAAGGGAATAGAAAGGAAAAAGGAGAAAAATGAACAAAACCAAAACAAACGAAACAATGCAATGATTGAACCAGAAAAGAAAGCAGGAGAGGACATTAGAAGAAAAGAAAAACTCAGTGCAGTGAAAATAAACCAAACAAAACAAAACACACAGACTTAGAATGACAACAGAACTCTTCAGGTGATCAAATCTGTCTGTAGTTGAGCTAAAGAGCCTGCGGCCGCATTCGTCTGTGTCACAGAGGAGGAGGAGAAAGGGACGAATGATTCAAGAAACTCAAACACTCAGAATTAATGGTGTGAAAATGCAGCACAGAGAGAGTCTTTGCTGGAAATATATGGGCGAAAATAGAAGCAGGTTTACATGGAGGAGTGGTTAGTGAGACTAACATGCCAAACTAATGACATCACTCAAGGGAGGGGCCAGAAACAGTGACATCAGAGGCAAAAAATAGAGACAGGGACAGGAAGTGATGCAACAGATAGGAAACTTGGTGAGTGCAGAGCTGGACAGACAGACTGGCAAGAGAGAGAGAGAGAGAGAGGGGGGGAGAGGGAGAGGGAGAGAGAGAGAGAGAGAGAGAGAGAGAGAGAGAGAGAGAGAGAGAGAGAGAAGAGAGAGAGAGAATCTACAACGGAATGATGATGAGTGAAGAGTTTGATTGTGTGTCATTCTCTCCACAAACACACAAACACAAAAAAAACATTAGGTTGTCATTACATACAACATAACATATAATGGCAAATTTAAGTTCTGTTCATAACATTCAAATGAAAGGAACCTGATAGATCATAACTCAGTGAAAACAATGGCATTCCAGAAACAGATAAATCAAAATGATTTTGTTATATAGTGCTGCTGCCCAGATTAAATCCAATTCCTGCTTTTGACTGAATCTGATAAAACACTTGAAACAAAGCATCGCTGCTGCCACGATCAGACACATGCAAACCCAAATGAAGCTGCGCCACACCGGGCCACATCCTGTCCCATGCACAAACAGCCACGGACACCAGAGGGAGCTACAGAACATCAGGACAGGCATCATGCATCTACAACAGGGGTGTCAAAGACACAGCTGAGGATGATTTGCAGGGTGATTTAAGGGAAAAATTCAAAGAATTTTCTGTACTTAAAATATCTGTATGATTTCAATATTTTAATATAAGCTACAATACGACAGATCAACACTTTAGTGTGTTGTGTTGCATCTTAAAGCGGTAGTAAATCTTAATTCCGAATGTTATTTTGCATTCACACTTTTCATCTGAATCTGCATTCGTTAGTGATGCAAATGTCAGAGCAACTGTTCATTTGTCCACTTGAGCGAGTCACGGCAATAATAATTCACGGACAAAGGAAAATGGTAAAAGGAAAACATTAGTCAGAGTTTTTTTTAGGCTTAACAGTGTTAATATTAAAGGCTAGGGCACATTGAGTCGAATGCTCGAGCACTTTCAAAATATACTTGCGATTAGAGGTCGACCGGCCCGCATAAGTGCGTTTTGACCAATCCAGCTGTTGACCTAAAATGACTTTGACACCTCTGGGTCTACACACTAACGTAACCATTAGCCCAGTCTTTCTACATTAATTTATAAATAAAAACGACTCTTTCAGGATTCAATTTCAATCTAACTGAAAAAAGATAAAAGAAAAGAAACTCATTTCACCCAGTCTACGAGAAACAAACACAGGCAGCCATCTTATATGTCATGCAGGGAAAACCACAGAGGAGTTGAAGAACTGTTCAAAAACACCCAGAAAACCAGCACGTCAAACACGCCAGGGCTCCCGAGGGCAGAAACACGCGGCTCCATGCAACAGTCGACCGCACACACACACACACACACACACACAGCAAGCAAAAAGCTTTATCATCTTCCAGATTCACGGAACAATCTACATATGCACTAAAAACAAAATCGACAAGCATTTGTAAAAGTGAGCCATTTCCTCACATTATGCACACAAATGTCATAAAAAGGCACATCATCACAGTTGTGAAAAGCATTTAGAATAATCGGACAGTCCTCGTGTGTCAAAAGAATCCAAGCAAATGTTTAATGAACAAAAGGAAGCCATTCAAACCAGGTGGAACAAAGACAGCATCAAATGCACGCATGTGATTGGCTAACGGATATATTGTAGGCATGCTTAGTACAAAACAGATCATTGAACTTAATAAAAGTAAAAGGGAAGAAACACATGCTGTTAATAACCAACACTCAGCCAGACAACAACCAATCAGAAGAGCTGAGAACAACTCACAGTATCTAATAGTGGACTGCAGTGAAGATGCAACTAGCATTGCTAAGCTCACACACACTTTCCCATGATGCCACACAAAACACACACAGAGCTGAGCATCTTGAGTACCAGGTCAGTTCAGGTATGAAATGGAAATATCAGAAGAGGAAAGAGAAAGAGAGAACGACACACAGACAGAGACTCACCTCGATCTTTCGTCCCTCTACGATGGTCCCGTGCAGTCGCTCTCGTGCTTTCTCTGCATCTGCACTGGTCTCAAACGTCACAAAACCAAAACCCTGAACCACGACAAAGGCGAAGCGACAATGAAAAGTCAGTTATTATTTACTCATATTAATTGTAACACACATGATTTTCTAATTATTTAAATGAGTTATCCAAGGTTGCTCCTTTCAAGCGCCTGCGTTCAACTGAAAACATTCAAACACAATGTGTCGTGATTGGTCACGATAAGTTGTAAAACGATATGTTTTTTTTTTTAATGGTCGATATAATACCAATATATAGAGACCAGGATGTAGGGCTGCACAATTCACTGAATAATTGAGATTACAATTACAGCTGCCACAAAAAGTGTCATTTCTAGCAGTTAATACAGATCTACACATGCTGCATCTATAACATTTTGAGTATTGTAACCAATTGCAGACAAATTTGTTGCTCGCTTCAGAGAATAATTTACTCAAAATCTGAATAACAGGTGTTTTTTTTATGCTGCCAAGTCCGGGCGTACACAGTGCGAGTTCTGACACTCGGGAGGTCGTGAGCCCCTGCACACATTATGAGTCAGTTTATCTGAAAATCGTACATGACTTAACGACCTGCCGAATTCCGGAGCAATCGCTTGAATTTTCATGCTATTTATCATAAGACATAAAGCCAGAGGAGGACACTGCTTTAATTCCTCGTAGCTTGCGATTTAGAAATAAAATAAAGACTGGCATGGGGGCTGCATTAGCTGAAATCTCATCTGCCGATTAAAAAAAAAAAAAAGATACTTATTACAAATGCTGTCTAACATGTGGCAGATTGAGATTTCGAAGGGAGGCTGTGTGATTTCTTGATTGCATACATCAATCATAATGTCAGTGTGTTGCTGCCAGTTACTGCATCATAAAAGTGCACAATGTACAAGATTAAAAAGTGCTGAAAATTTGCGCACAGTTTCTGTCGGTTATACTTGCATTTAATTTAAGCGCAAACATGACGATTAGTGCAGAATTCAGAGTTATTCAGGTTTAGATGTACGCTGCTACTCCTCATCTGTATCACTGCTTGCATGTTGAAAGCAGACATGCTGAAGAAGATCTGTGAGGTCTTTCCATGTGAATGCGCTTTAAAGCCGCACACAACAGTTAAAAATGTTATTAGCGCAGCGGTTGATTGACAGATAGAACTTTAACTAGAAGTCTTTTGTTTTACAAGACACGCGCTTGGAGAGTTAAATCACATATCCACTATTGTGTGCATATACAATTATAACAGATGCTATATCCCCCTAAATGTCGCCCTAGAACCGAAACGAATGCAAGTATGACGAATTAAAATAGACCATGATGGAAATACGCAAACTCTGTCCGTCAGAGTGATAAAGATTGTTTTCTAGCGCAACCCGTATGGTAACTGATTTGTTTGAAGAGCAGAGAACAGCATTGCATTTCTGTAGAATCATTCCCAGTGATGTGGTCATGCATATTATGGGGATATTTTCTCCAAATGTGTAAAAGCTTCATGAATACTCCGTTTACATTGATCGTGTGAATTGTAACACCGTCCCTTGGATTGGTCAGCTTCAGGTAGATCGGCAAATCGGCCCGAATTTTTTAACCATTTTTCAAAATTATCGGGAGGTCGTGAGCTGCTCGTAAGCCTCTCGGCTCCGCTCGTAATTCCTCTCACACGATGTGAGCCACGACCACATGAGCACCAACGATTTCCACATGATCTCTCCCGACCGAAAATAACCCCCGAAAATCGCACCATGTACGCCCGCCTTAAGAGGGCCAATGTAAAGATGACCACTTAAGCAATTAGCCTTGATTTACTGATGTATAAAAATTCATTCAGTAAGAGTTTTAGATTCGTAGCTGACATTAAGAACACAGCATGAAGTTGATCCACCCATAGGAAATGTTTTAATGTTAATTTCAATTAAATCGAAATGAACTGCATTTACAACATAATGGGAAATAATTGTCAATTATGATCTTTTGTCGTAATTGTGCAACGCTACCAGGGTGGCGATAGATTCTACAAAAAAAAAAAAAAAAAAAAAAAAAAAAAAGGGCCACTTTTGCTAATCGATCAATGCAGATAATCTCAAAACGGCAGAATATCAGCCTGACCTAGCTATTGTTTACTTTTATGGCACCTGTATGGTACCTTTATTTTCATTACTGGAGCTCTACATCCCCAGTTACGGTCCATATTCATTGTAAGGAAAAGAGAAGCCTGGACATTTTGCCAGTTAACTCAAAAGTTATACAGGTTTAGATTGACATGAGGGTGTCAAAACTATTCCTTTAATGGATTAACATTCAATCAGATTCGGTTCAAAAACAGTCTCTTACCTTTGAGCCTCTGTCATTGAAAATGATCTCCACATCCAGAATCTTTCCAAATTGCTATTAAAACACACACACACACACACACACACACACACACACACACACACACACACCACAGAATGCTCAACAAAAATACTCCTAACACAAAATACACACCTTTATATATTTCATTATAAAACAGGGCATTGTTCATTAAAAACTTCAACTGGGGTCTGGGTATCTCAGTGAGTATTGACGCTGACTATCACACCTGGAGTCTTGAGTTCAATCCAGGGTGTGCTGAGTGACTCCAGCCAGGTCTCCTAAGCAACCAAATTGGCCCGGTTGCTAGGGAGGGTATAATCACATGGGGTAACCTCCTCGTGGTCGTCATTAGTGGTTCTCGCTCTCAATGGGGCGTGTGGTAAGTTGTGCGTGGATCGTGGAGAGTAGCATGAGCCTCCACATGCTGTGAGTCTCCGCGGTGTCATGCACAACGAGTCACGTGATAAGATGCACGGATTGACGGTCTCAGAAGCGGAGGCAACTGAGACTTGTCCTCCGCCACCCGGATTGAGGCGAGTAACCGCGCCACCACGAGGACCTACTAAGTAGTGGGAATTTGGCATTCCAAATTGGGCAAAAAAAAAAAACCTTCCATTTATGTGATGTTACAATGTAGATCACCAGGGGGCAGAACTGGCCCTTATTCACATGATTGTGTTCTAAAATCATACAGTTAATAAACCCTAAAGTGCATCTAGTACCCCAAACATCTGCCGCAGGTCCGGGTCTCTGAAGCGGAAGGGGATGTTGGAAACATGAAGTCGTTTGGGGGTTCCTTTCTCTGAAGAGTCTTCACTGCCCGAACCGACAGTGGACACACACTGGACCTCTGCCTGAGGAGACCCGTCTGACAGCTGAGAGACAGACAGAGAGAGAGAGAGAGAGAGAGACACAGACATTACCAGAGGTGTTGCTAGACATAAGTGTCATCCAGGGCTCATAATGCAAAGATACCTACATATATCTAACGTAAGCAATTCAAATCAGAGTTCAATTTATTCAGGACTTTTAATTTGGCTATAAATTCTGCCATCAAGGTTTGACAGAAAAGAGAATTAAAATAGATGATCAACAACATTTTTTGGATCAAAGATACTGAGAAAAGATACAATTAGATTAATAAACTATAAATACCTCTTACATTGCCTCATTTTTACGGTTTTATTATTTTAGCTATATTCAAATCTCAAAGAAACATTCTTTTTTGAGACCATGTAAAACCACTGTATGTCAGTGGATATTAGGGCTGAAACGATTAATCAATGTTCGAATGTTCAATGTCGAATAGTCGTTTGATCTCATTTAACGTAACATTAGGTCATATGAAACTCTAATGATGATGCGCGAGAGGAGCACCAATTGAGATCACACAGCTCACAGTCCAGATGCACTCAAAACTTTCCAAACAGCTTCAGGTGATGTAGACTGAAGTATGCGGGAATTATACAAAAATACCAAATAATTAATTACAGAACAACTCTCATTGTGAAATAAAGCGGAGCCGGAGCTGCCGTTCCACTGAAGCAAGACTTGCATGTCAGAGCGTCTTTAAAGCATCCTTTATTTAAGCTCAAATATTAAGGAAGCAGGTCATGTAAAGGACTATAAACTCCAAAATTGGCCCTTTCTATGAGTTGCATGCAGTGACCCAATCTAAGGGGGAGAGATTGAAACTGTATCCGGCTGATGCACACTCTGTCACGGGACGCTCATCCCTCGAGCGCGCACGCTTAACGCAGCTAGATTATAACGTGATGGCTCGCATCGTAGTGATTAGTGAATCATAATATGTGTTACGATGCGCATCTTATCGTGAAGAAACAGCTCTATTAATAAGAGAGAGTTTGTTTTTTGTGAGTTAAAGATGGATTGAAGTGAACAGAAAGGTGAGAGAGGGTAGTCTTCACCCCGTTATACACCGCAACAAAATACGTTTTTGATTGGGATTAAGAGCTAATGATTAACTGTTGCAATAATCGTCCAAATAGTCAAATAATCGTTCCAATAATCGTTAGATTAGTCGATTATCAAAATAATCGTTTGTTGCAGCCCTAGTGGATATATCAATTGAAGTCACATTTTATATTGATATTTTATTAATTTGGCCAGTACTGTATGATGTTAAAGCAACCACAAACTTAATGTTGTTCACATATTGTAGTTTGTCTTTTAACGACCCAAAAATAACAGCTTCAAAGTTAATATTAACTTTATACTTCTGCTTCAAAAATAGGGGTTTTCAAACTTTTAATGCTAGTGTACTACAGGATGCAAGCTCGTCTTCTTTGACGTTTAAAGTTGGCGACTGGTTTCCGACGAGAAGTCTTGGATCTCTCGACGAACGGCCGTTGTGTGCGCACTCCTGTAACAGGCCGAGACGAGTCCCCGACGCTATGAACGTTTTTTAAAACAGCTTGGTATCTAGACATCTTGTCGTCAGGTGTGTGCAACGTCCCGATCAGAGAAAGACTGACAATGAGCAACAGCCAATGAAATAGAGGGCAATGTATTAGTAAGCAGAAGACAAAAAATAATTAGAAAATAAAAAAACATCATCCACATTTCACTAGCCGCTGTCTTTATTATTTTCAGCTGTTTTCATTTTTTTTCCACTGTAAATTAGCACAAAACACATGATAATGGGTGTGAGTCGTTCTTTCACGTTTGTTGCCATGTTATCAAGAATAAACCGCACGAGTATGTGAATTTCGTTATTTTAATTTTAAGATGCATTTTGGGCGATCCATTTGAAACGCAACAACGCTAAAAGGCAGCTGTAACTAGGCTTGGGATCGATGCCTTTTTCATGCATCAATAATCGGAAGATTTTCCCGATGCTTATCAATATATATCCATTTTTTCCAGATATAAATAGGGCTACACATTGCACAAGTCTTTGTCTCTTCAGACATATTTCTCAACACAACTTTGGTAAACTATATATTGATATATTGTGTGAAAGCATCTTTCTAGAGCCTACACAATGTATTTTCAGTAACAAGTATGTCTTTTTGTGGATTGACAACTTGAATGAAAGACCTATTTCAAGGCTATTGCATAATAAACATCGCACTGTTACACCAGTATCACTAACTGCAAACTCATCAACGTCACTGTTTATTCTTGAAGTGCAAAAACCTTTAAGTTTATACTGCCATCTGTGCCACTTCAGGCTGTCCTGTGTGTGTTTGCGTGTGTGCTTCAGTAAATGATATACCGTCCTCTTGTGGTCTCCCAACGCTATTACGCCAGACTGTTAAACAGAGGCCAACTGAGTAAAAGCACGCCAGTTGGGCTTCTAATTTAAATGTCGGCTAATTTTAATATATCGATACCTCAAAAATATACCGATAAAACAATGTGCCGATCAATAATAGATACATCAATATTTTATGACATCCCAAGCTGTAACGGTCTGGTTTTTCGCCGGTTATGTGTGGATTTAAAGGGAAATAAGCGTACGATTAGAAAATGTAAAAAAGCAAATACATGAACATGTACAATAGGGATATGAGAAGCATGCACATTAGAAGCTCAGTTACAGGAACTGTACTGAAATAACTCAGAATTCTGCTTTAAACTTCATGTTTGCGAATAATTCTTACTTTTTGCGCTTATGATTTAGTAATACACAGACATAATGATTGATGTATGTCCTTCTCTCCTCGAAATCTAAACACAAGTGGTCAAAAGAGTCGACCAGGTGTAACGGTGATGTCTCGCTTGTACAATTGTGATCGGATCACCCAAAACGCATCTTAAATGTACACATGGTCTCAGTCGGGGACGAACAGTCGTGTAGTTGGTACACTACAGTCCTCGAGTCTTCGCACCAGCACGACAAAAAACAGGACTGAGAGTCGCAGGGCACCGACTGCAAGTCGCGTATTGTATGCTTGGGCTTTAGATGCAAAGGACCCTTAAATATGATGATCCCCTTGCAAGGGACCCCCTTCCTGAAAATATAAAAGTACCTATATATTTTCATGTGAAAAAATAATATAAAAAGACAAATTTGCTAATTTAATAATAGGTTTTTATACTGCAATTTTACTGAATCCAGAGCAAATTCTTAAAATATTATTTGGAAGAAGATGCAACATAAATACAATTTTTTTTTTTTTTTTTAAAGTATGTTGCAAGGAAGCAGATATGAACATTCAGAAATTAATAATTGTTTTCTAATATAAGAAATTATATAGAGATTTGGTTTATTTCTTACTATTCACTACTCATTTTAATCTCAAGATTTTAGAATGAAACAGAAGTCATGTTTAATTCTACAAATGTTGATAACGTTTCTTCAAATTATTATTATTATTTTTTATTCTTCACACTTTTTAATGTTGCTATCCAGACAATATTCAGCGCTACAGCTTCTCCAAATCAGGTTGAGTGACACCACTGGGTCTTACAACTCTACAAAAATCAACACTGTCAGTCTTAATTTAATTAAGTTAATTAAGATATACACATTTCTTACATTTCTCAGCAATCACAGCAAGACAAAATCACAATCCTCAGAGGACTGTTATAGCTGTGAAATGATAATGTCCGTGGTGACACCAAGAGCTTTGAGAAAATAGATTGACCAACAGGAAGTCATTCAACACCGTTTGTTGGTGCAGTTGTCCAAATGGTGCGAGTAATCAGAAGTCACCATATGCTCAGAGGAGGGGCGCGGAGTTAGCACTTACTTGAGTGCTGGGGTTAGAGGAGGGGGTGCTGACTCCTGCTGGCGGCTCCGTTTGCCCCTGCCCCCCTGCGGGGTAAATAGTGCCCCCCCCAAACTCCAGCGCAAGGCCGTTTTGAGGGGGAGGGGGCGGTGGGGGAGGGAAGCTGGAGAATGGAGGAACAAGACCTTCCTGAGACCCCAACATGTCCTGTGAACCCTACATGAGACAGAGGGAGACACAGAGAGGGGTTAATTGACCACTTGGCCACGATCCATAGATTAAAAGAGCGAGTGAGCGCGAGAAGGCAAAGAAAAGAAAAACAGCTCACTTAAAAGACTGACCTCCATGAGACGGAGCAACAGAGGAAAAGTGAAATGAACTGGAATGGAGACTGAGATAGAGAGACGGCGCTCAACTAACGTCTCTAATGGAAGAATCTCGCTCACAGATGACGCCACTAAAAGCCAAAGATATTATATTTCTCTCTTTCTGGTGACAAGAGGATTGAGGCAGCTGTTTAAATATTCATGAGTCCCTCATACATAATTTAGTGTATGGGGCTTCAACACACACTGTACCACAGCAGACTGACACAGAGATGAACTTAACACAACACACACACGGGTGTATTCAAGAGCTCAGTATCTCAGAGTTATTTCTATTGGACTCCGGAAGGTCATTTAACTTATGAAAATAATATCACACAGTGGTTATAAGCATGAAAACACCGATATATGATAAACCAGTGGGTTATTTCTAATTAGTAACACACTTTGTGTGTTCCTCGTTTTCACGTTAATGCAGAAAACTCGTCATAAATGGACGTGACCGTTGTAAAAGTGGCACTAACCTATAGGCTACATGATGAGGGAAACCATTCAAAACACTTTGACACCAGCAGACTTTGACTTATGAGATATCAGTATGATATACATTAATGCTGCACGATTTATTGAATTAAGATTAAAATCGCAATAGGTCCTTGCACGATTAATAAACCTTAAAAGACTGTTTTAAAATAGGCTGCATTCAGCGCTGTGCGAGCAAGCGGCGCCCTCTAGCGGTCTGGACGGCATTATTCATTATAACACTATTATACAATATTAAAAGGGGGTTTTGTTCCTTTGGTTAAAACTTTTTATTTTTCCATGATGTGGTTGACATTTCCTTGGAATTTCCCAACATAGAACATAATTCATGCTATGCATATCATATACATGTAAAATGTTTTGTTGAACCTTATTAATCATCGTTAGCATATTTAGTAATTTTGTATAATTTTTATCTTTTCATCTTCTATTTATCTTTCATTGTGGCAAACAGTGATATGTATGTAAAACATTGATTTGATGACAAAAGGTTAAGTGGCGAAATATTGGTATCGGCTTAGTTTTTTAATTTATATTTATTGGTATCGGTATCAGCCAAAATGTTTGATTATCGGTGCACCCCTACATTCCTTTAATAGTCCTAAATATAGGCTTTATTTTCTTTAAGCAAAATATTAATTTCTTTTTCCTTTTGGGGTGAAATGTGACCTGGACAGGTTTTGTGCAAGTCACCGTTAAATAAAAATATCTTCTGCATTCTCAACAGATTCTCTCTCAGCTAAACCGACGAGCTCGATGAGCGTCGTCATGAAACACACAACACATGATCACTGCTGAGAGAAACAAATACACAGAAGAGACGCTGCTCTGTCAAATGTGCATTCCTGCCTCCAGCATCACATCCCTACATGACAGCGTGACGAGAGAGAGATGAATAGAGAGTGAGGGGGAGGAGAAGAACTGGACAAGCGAGGACACATCCTGGTATTTATAGTTCAGATTTCTCCTGAACCATGAGGATTATTCAAGAACCGTATTTCAGAATCACGCATGCCATTTATAATCTCATTTACGGCATATTTGTCATCTTTGTCCCCAATATTTATAAATCAGCTTGCATTAATCTAGAAAATTTGTAGTTGATACCAATAGACGATAATTAACAAATCGCCAGTAGTTGAAATGATGGCCAATATTACAGACTAAATAGGAAAAAATAAAGCTTGATTATCATCATCTGCTTCCCATATTGACTGATTGAGACAGATACTGATAATAAAAAACACAATATTGGCTGAAACGGATAGTGCACTTTATTTTTGGTAAAAATTACTTCTGTTCGGTTGTACTTGAGGTCTTTATTAACATCATTATTTTCTGTTAGTCAGACAAGAAATACTTTAAGCTTGTCATAAAGGCGGTTTTACACAGGACGCAGTAACCGCACGTTCCCTATTTATTTTCAATGAGGCGGCAGTCGAAGCGCCGTCGCTTTCCAAGCTCGTTCACAAGAATCCTGCTGCTCCTCGTGTTGTGCACGACTGCTTGTGGCGCATACCGCGCAAGATAAAAATATTCTCTCTCTCCGCAGCTGCCGCTTGTCGTTGACCAGTTAGAGCTGAATTTATTCACAACCAATCAAACGACGTTTAGCTTGTTTGTACTCAAAAACAACATGAAGTATAAACTCACTGCTGCTGAATTTCCTGAGTTATATAACGTTTCTTTAAGCATTTATAGAGACATAAATAGGAAAACAGCCGAGTCGGTGTACCAGGTGAAAATTGGCTACGGATACTTGCAAAGTGATGACAGATGACTGTGCGGTACATGCAAATGGGCCGTATACTTAAATGTTCTCTTCTGCAACAGGTGTCTGAAACATCAACTTTAGATAAACAGAAAATATAATTTCCCAGGAGGTTATTTAACAAAGTGTTTTGCGGATTTTTAATGTTCTTTTGTAGCCCTCCCATTTTAACGATTGATGTGATGTTATGTATACTATATCAATTTGGCAATAGAAACAAAGTAATACAGTCTGTTTCTCCCATCATTAAAAAAAGCATCTAGAGACAGATGGCAAGACACAATCAATACTTACAATTATATTATTCAGCTATTTAATCTTGATTATTTTTATTTATATGCAATAACTAATACAATATTTCCAGTAATGACCTTAGAGACCCAGTATCTGAGCAGAAGCAGTAGGTGGCATTGTTGCACCTCAACTGGTGCGTTTTCCCGTGTAAAACCGCCTTAAATCACTGTTACAGTGCATGTGTTATCGTGTTTTTCAAGTGAGGGCTTCTAAACACTGGCAGCTTTAGTTACGGGTCAGTTGGCGTGTTTCTAACGTGCCGCATTCAAGTAGATACGAGCTGTTGTAGATAGAAAACAGCTGCTCGGACGCCTTACCCAGATGGCCGCCAAATAGACTTGCCTTAAAGGGACATTGTTGCCTTTACATTTCTAGAAGACCTCTAATGTAGAAATCTAGTGTTAAATAGTGATGCAAAGCCTCCTGCGTTATACATACAGATCTCTGAGTGGCTACAGATAGAAATACGTAGTTATATAAAGCACAAAAACAGCTGCTGGTGTGGGAAGCAGCGCTCCGTTCTGCTCACACTCTTTATGCGTCGTAAAACCCAGATGGGCCCCTCCACCAAACCCTGCAGTCAGTCAAACCCTCAGCTGCACACTGATTGGCTAGCTGTAATATGATCTCACTGTTCCTTTTCTCTCTATGGGGAGTGGCTGTTCATACTTCCTACACCAATCAGATTCCTGCATCAGTCTAAGAAGGTCCAAAGGTTCTGAATTCAAATCTGTGCAGATAAAAGCTTCAGAATGAACTGCAAACGCCTGTGTTTGAGAGAGACACGCACGAGTGTGAATGTCACACACACCACCCTCTGCACATGAGCTACAATGAGAAACTAGTTGATCTAGTTTGGATAAGAGGACTGCTCCTTTACACAACACACGCAAACGTACACACTGTCCTTGGCCACTTCTTCAGAGTGTCAGCAGAAGACTGAACTCAAAGCAAAACCAATCGTACGGTGTCTCCTGAGCAGCTCAGTTAAGATCTGTATGTTCAATACTGAACACTGTCAGTCATGTTAATTTGTGTTGTAGCAGAACACGAGCACAAGTGACAACTTTAACATGGACATCTATTACAGATATTTTGGCACATCTCATGTTACAGTCTCTTAGAAAGTATTCCTTATATATAAAGTCGCTTTAAACAAAAGCATCTCTTAAACAAATGTCAATGTCTTCTATGCGTAAGACATTTTAAAAGTGCACAGATTAAGGATAAAGGAATATTCTGAGTTTCAGCATACAAATAATGGAATATTAGGGATGTCACAAAATATCGATATATTGATCGGCACGTTATTTTATCAATATATTTGAGGCATTGATATATTAAAATTAGCCGACATTTAAACAAGAAGCCCAATTTGCATGCTTTCCAATTCACTCAGTTGGCCTCTGTTTAACAGTCTGAAATAATAGCGTTGGGACACCACAAGAGGGTTATATAACATGTATCACACCCACACAGGACCAGCTGAAGCAGTAGCAGTCCAAAGTTACGAAGGTTACTTCAAGAATGGTGAAACTACGCGAACTGAACGATTAGAAACAGCGACGTTTATTATGCAATTTCTCTGTATATAGCCTTGAATCAGTTTTTTATTCAAGCTGTCAAACCACAAAAAGACATCCTTGTTATTGAAAATACATTGTGAAGGCTCTAGAAAGATACGTATACACAATATATAATCCAGAAATGACTAGAGTAGATAATCTTTGTCCTTTGATAATGAATTGGGTCGAATTTAATGGAAAACTATGCGAGTTGCGCTCCGTGTCACTTTAGGATGTTGATGCTGAGCGTTGGCGGTATGTGCATACCTTTGTAGAAAATAAATTGTTTTGAATCTTAGAACGCACCATGTCGTCACCAGACATGTCCGGTGTGCGGCCCGCTTTAATTTACCCTGCAGCTCACACTTTACCAAAGCTGTGTTGAGAAATATGTCTGAAGACACAAAGACTGTTGTGCAACGAGCAGCCCTATTTATATCCCGATGTACACTACCGGTCAAATGTTTTGAAACACTTGACTGAAATGTTTCTCATGATCTTAAAAATCTTTTGATCTGAAGGCGTATGCTTAAATGTTTGAAATTAGTTTTGTAGACAAAAATATAATTGTGCCACCATATTCATTTATTTCATTAAACTAAAATGTAATAAAACTTTGACTTGAGCCAAATAATAAAGAAAAGCAGCCAATAAGTGCCCAACATAGATGGGAACTCCTTCAATACTGTTTAAAAATCATCCCAGGGTGATACCTCAAGAAGCTGGTTGAGAAAATGTCAAGAGTACATGTCTGCAAATTCTAGACAAAGGGTGACTACTTTGAAGATGCTCAAATATAACACAGTTTTGATTTATTTGGGATTTTGTTTAGTCACAACATAATTCCCATAGTTCCATTTATGTTATTCCATAGTTTTAATGACTTTACTATTATTCTAAAATGTGAAGAAAAAAAAATTATAATAAAGAATGAGTAAGTGTTTCAAAACTTTTGACCGGTAGCGTATATCGATAATCATTGGGAAAATCTTCAGATTATCGATGCGTGAAAAAGGCATCAATCCCAAGCCTACAGAATATTCTGCATTTCAAGAATAACGGAATATTCTTAGTTTTAACATAAGATTCATCGACTGCATCTGTGATATCGTTAATATTCGATATATCGCCCAGCCCTAGATGGGGGCAAATACTTTTTCACATCACTGTAATAATTATGCATAAAGATTTTATTACTTGTATTGAGAGAATAGAATATTTGTACTTTAAAACAATTCATGTCACACCACAGGTTCATTTAAAATGAAAGCAAAACAGTGATTAAAAACACTGAAAAACTTTAAAGCAATGGTGACCAGTTACAGGACCCAATATTATTCTTCTCTTATATACACACACACACACACACACACATTTAAATTTTAAATTAAAATTGTGATGTTGATAAAAGAAAGTGCATGGACATACATACTGTAATACACTTACTTGGAAATGCATGGTTCAGTTTGGCAGTCAGTTTAAATTATCAAAACTTTTTACGTTAACAAATCGCATTTAATAAAACGGAGTAAATTTTTTGCACAGAAAATGAAAGGTCAAGTCAAGTGCATTGCAGGATTGAGTGTGCATGTTTACATGGAGAACAGAAAGCCGTTTGTTGGGAGAAAGTGTTCACTGTGTAAGCAGCATACTCTTGACCCCCGTATACATGCGGCTTGGTCAATAATAGTCTTTCTCCAAATTAATTTCCCCGCGATGCTGCTGTAAATAACGATCATGCCATCTGGGGACAAATTTGCTATTTTATGTTCGCATTTGCTTCACTTTATTTTCAGATGTCCAGTGCTTGTTTTCTTTATTTCCCATCAGCATTGCACTGCAGTAGTGGCGTTTCCCTCTTTCATCATTCCCCGGGGTATCCCAAGGCCCCAGAACACCACTTATGCCTTTACATAGCCATATAAGCTGCATTACTCCAGCAGAAACCTACAGTAGTTGATTTAAATGCCCGTGAGAAAGGCTTTCTGTGAAAAACCTGGAATAAACCATTTTCTTAAGTGCATGTAAACGGGGTCAGCATATAGTGTGCATTGACAAATGCAGTATATTAGAGTGTACTGTGTGATAGAAATGTTGAAATAGAGTTGTACGATAGTATGCCACTCCAAACAAGCCACGGCTGCTGAAAGCATTAACATTTCATACAGATCTCACTTTCTAAAGCGAGAAGTGTGTTTGAGGTCATGAGATGGCAGGTAAGCGTCTCTCCCACCCTTGAGGGCAAACGTTGGGTGGGGTTCAACATACTTCAACTAGCCTACTTCAAGAATTACTAAAAGAGAAAAACAGCATGCTGGCTGCGGTCTTTCATTAACTGTTTAAATACTTATGTATCTGCTATGTTCAGTATAAACGGCAGCGGCAGCACGTTACCTGCAGACACATACACACCTGCATTCACTGCATTTGTAGCTCTTTTCCCAAGATTCATTCCGACTGTCACCTTTATAAATCAATTTCCATTCTCTCCCTCCCTCCCCCAGTCCTGCTTTTAAAGGAAAGCTCAGAGATAACAGCTGCTCGGACCCTCGGGAAACCACACGAGAGGGGGAGGGAAAGAAATGGAGAGAGAGAGAGAGAGAGAGAGAGAGAGAGACAGATTCCAAGATATGAATAGAGACAGCTATTAACAATAAAAGATTGATTTGTATTGCTGCATATTAATGTTAACTCGTGTGAGAAAGATGTGTAGAACAAAAAATGAGCGATTCAAAGGCAGACGTATGCAGGAACAACATTTGTCAGACACCTGGACCCTTCACTCAAAACAGACAGCTGGAAAAACACATGAGATTTTCTGCACCTCAATCAGAGTCATTCAGACGGGTTTAAGCCCAGACCTGCCCGTTAAACACCACAGACACATTCAGTGACGTCCGTTAGTCGCTGCAGAAACTCATTTCTAACACACTCAAACCAAAGACATGTAAAAACACCATTCATCTCATTTTTTACTCAATAACTCTAAAGTGTGAAAGACTGTCCTGCTAAAGACAAACACAAGCGCAGTCAGTGAATTACACTGGGGCGTGTCGATGTTTCCAGGCAGGAAATGCAGCAGCATGAATGATTTAAAACACTCACCGTCAGCACTGAAGGGTAAAAGAGTCCCATCATCCTATTCGACACACAACAACACGGTTTCCTTCTGTCAGATGTCAACGCTCACTGTCCCTCTATCAGAGTGTGTCCGACACATTCAAAACCTCCCCTCTCTCTCTCTCTCTCTCTCCCTTCAGTCAATCTCTCTCTCTCGCTCTGGATCAGACCTTGTGTGTTCATCTCTTCTGTCTTCTCTCCTCCCCTCAGTCTCACATCACTCACTTGCTCCCGCCTCTCTCTCTCTCTCTGTCTCTCATGAAACACCTGTACACTTTCCCTCCTGCATATAGGTGAGTAAATCGAAACAGTGTTGCACAGATGAGACAAAGACCAAATGACTGCAATTTTTCTTTGCTTCATTTGGAATTACTCTTTTAAATGAGAGATTAAATTGAGATATTTCACAAAAAACATTCAAACTAAAATTCACAATCCAAAGATTTTCAAAGTGATTCTTTGGGGTGAATCTCACAAAACCTGCCAAGAAAACGTCCTGGTCACATTTAGTCCCAAATCAATACAAAAAATAATTTGCATAAAGAAAATAAAGTGTACATTAAGGACCATTAAGATTTTTTGCTAATGGCATTATTATTATTATTATTTTTGAAACTCATTCTCATTGTTTTCAATGATGATTATAATTACCATTTAGTTGTTTTTCAAATGTATTATAGCAAAAAATATGCTGTTGTACAATGATTTTTAAAATGAGTGAAAAAGAAAGGCAGTACCAAGACGGTACTACTAAGATGTATAAATAAACAATTTAAATAATACATCATTTTTTCTGCCTTGTGGTCATGAATATTGGGGGGTAAAATGAGCGTACCTGTCATGAAAATAATGTCATAACAAAACAAAAAAAAATCTTAAAGGCCCTAAAACTCATTTTCTATATGTTTCTTTTGATTTTAGTACAATAGGACAAGGACATTTTCTTGACAGGTTTCATAAGAATTTTACAAATATTTTTGGTACTTTTTAGGTAGGTTGACGTTAACACACTAACTGGTTAGCTTACTATACTTATATATTATAACCGATGTAAATATCCCCAAAAAACTACATTCAGGCTCATCAATAATAATACAACACACTACATTATTACACTACAATGCACTATATTATCAGCATTAAAGTGAGTTTTAATTATGACGTTATTTATGTGATCAACTATGGAATAACATGGCGAACATTTTTAACATGCTCTACACAATAATAACCCTTGGGGTTGCATTTTAAGGGGGCCTTGAATTTCGCCCAAAACTGTCCCAAAAACCAAAACTGAGAGGATGAGAGAAAAAGAACAGATGTCAAAGATCACAGATGAGCGTCTGCTGATAAACGGATAAAGAGAGAGATGGAGGGATTACAGGGAGATAAAGAGAGATTAACTACACACACAAACACACAAACCCTACTGCTGTAATCTAGAATACTAATCTAGAACGCTGTCGCAATATGCAGCTGTCTCGCAATTTTATACTTACATTTTTAACCGTTCTTAGATGGAAAAGCTCCCCATATGTTTTCAGCATAACCTAGTTAATCCATAGTACATCTACACAGATTTGGCCTTGATATAGATCTGACCGGCCGTAGAGTATCCATGGAGACCCAGGTTTAGGCGTTCATTGTTCTTAGACATAATTTGAAACAATATTTTACAGAGTGCCAGTGAGATTAACCATTAACCTTTCTATAATAAACAGCTGCTATAATAAACTCACGTGGACGGCCAGAGAGACGGTCATCTGATCATATGTGTGACCCCGAAGATTTCAAGATTCACTCTCACATTTAGATTCGTTAACAGCACAAGTGCGACCATTGAAGCACCTGATCTGTGAATAACAGAGAGATTTATTTAAACCGGAGGGCAAAAGCCCCTGAAAATGACAAATTACTGGACTGAGATCCAGTCAAGGGCCCTCAACACTGGAAGAGGTTAAACAAGTGTTCAGTTCTTACCTGAGAGAGGTGAATACACATATTGACACTATTAGACATTAATTAACCTCAGAGGTTAATGCCTTGCTGTCCACTGCCTACATAGTCAGCTTCCTTCTATGGCAGGGCTCCACACTAACATTTGGGCCAAGTTCTACAGAAGCTGGCACCAGCATCTGATTTCGTAGCACCGCTGGGTTTTAGGGCCTTTAAATTTGAATAAATAAATGGACAGAAACCAATAATAAGTGATGTTATTCTTATATCACAAAATCAAACAGCTTAACAATATTAATATTGCATATTTCTTGTCACATAGAAATGCACACTTGACAGTTAAGTAGGGCTGGGCAATATAATATCGATATTTATCGTGCTAAAAAAAAAAATCCACAATAATGATGATAAGCTTTTGAGGAATTTTCAATATTTAGTGCGTCGTTAAAAACACAAGCAGTTTAGCTTTTTTTTTCTTTCTGCGTTTCAACTGGCGTGGAAGAAATCCGCTCAAAGACGCTCACAACGCTAGGAAAGAGCTTGCTCCACACCACTGCCAATCCTACAATCCACCAATTTTTTCTTCTTTTCTTCCGCCAACTTTGAAATAAAAGAAAGTGCAATGTGTAAATGTGAATGTATATCATGATAAATATCGATATCAAACAATATGAAAAAGAATATCGTGATGGGGTCTGGGTAGCTCAGTGGTAAAATATGCTGGCTACCACCCCTGGAGTTCGCTAGTTCGAATGCCAGGGTGTGCTGAGTGACTCCAGACAGGTCTCATAAGCAACCAAATTGGCCCAGTTGCTAGGGAGGGTAGAGTCACATGGGGTAACCTCCTCGTGGTCACTATAATGTGGTTTGTTCTTGGTGGGGCACATGGTGAATTGAGCGTGGTTGCCGCGGTGGATGGCGTGAAGCCTCCACACATGCTATGTCTCCGTGGCAACGTGCTCAACAAGCCACGTGATAAGATGCGTGGGTTGACTCTCTCAGACGTGGAGGCAACTGAGATTCATCCTCTGCCACCCGGACTGAGGCGAGTCACTACGCCACCACGAGGACTTAGAGCGCATTGGGAATTGGGCATTCCAAATTGGGAGAAAAAGGGGAAAATCCCCCCCCCCAAAAAAATAATAATATCGTGATGACAATTTTGGCCATATCGCGCAGCCCTACAGTAAAGCATTATTTTTTTATTCAGTTGTGAATTTACTGATAATAACAATTAAATGTGTAACAGGTTTATTAACGACTATTTATTTCCATTTATTTAGGGCCACGTTTAAGCATTCTGACAGTAGGACGACTTGTTTGTCTTTCATCAGGCTCTTAATTATAAATGTATACAACCTTTCTGCCAAAACAAATAGTTTCTGCTAATTGTCAAAAGTACCGGTACTTTGGCACCAAGTCGATACTAAATTAAAAGATTAAACAATACCAGTGTTTTTGCAGCAGTACCGAGCCCTGGCGGTCCTCACGCACTGACTGACTGCATTTACTGTAAAGCGCGCAGCTCCTGCAGACTGAATATTTACAATTATGTCGCAGTGTTTGCCGCTTTAATAAATCAAATTGGACCAACGTCTTAACCGGAGGTGTGAATCTACCATCCAAAACACAGAACAGCCATCACATCAAAATTAGGGCTGCCCCCGACCAAAGATTTTCCTAGTCGACTAGTAGTCGTTAGTTTAAGCCATTAGTCGACTAGTCGCATGTTTATGATATTAATTTAATTACTTAAATATATATATTTTGGGGGACATCAGAAAATGGTTTGAGTTCCAGGACTGAGAAAGAATGTTATCAGTAACATTGCTAACACTGTTCTACATTACAGAGAAATACTAAACCGTAATTATGAGCTTTTAAAATATACATTTAACAAGCGCACGAAGCGAACCGCAGCGACACCGGCAAAAGCGGTAATGATTCTGAATGTGTCGGAAAAACCAGCAAGAAGACTATCTGAACATTTTGTTAATTTATAGAGAGAAATGCACATTAGAGTTGTACCGACAGATGATGATCTCGGGGATCGATGATGGTCAGAGTGATCAATAGCCGATGACTTTGACGATGTCAAGACGATATTTGGCTCGTTTTCCCATTAATGTATTAAATTATTATTATTACTAGGCTATTATTATTATCAAATTAATATTACAAATAATATGCCTGTAGACACACAGACACACGCTTGAAGAAACACTTTATTATATCATTAAGAACCCTAACCCTGCTTAACGAAAATTACCCCATAGTACCACCTAGCGTCCAATCAGCGGTAACACCGGTGTTTGTCGTTTTTATATGGAGTTTTTTTTTTTTTCTGCAACCAACAGGCCAATCAAAACTTGGTTGACCAAGACTCATCTCATCAACTAACGTTTGGTCGACTATCAGGGGGCCGCCCTAATCAAAATAAACGTTTGATTCAGAATAAAAGCTTGATGGGAGAATTGAAGAAATCGCGACAGAAATATAACTATATAGTACAATCCAGTATTTACTATGATAATAATAATAATAATTATATTTAAGCAATCTCACAAGCAAGAGTGCTGTTGTACTGAATTGAAGTTTTCATTTATAATGTGATGCACTGGCGTGCAGCACTTTATTAGACATTACCAATTTTGTGTTTTCGATTATGCTGTGAGGATCTTGAAACACTTTATTAACCGAGTTAAAATGTAAAAAAATGTAATGGAATGTTGAACAGTAATAGTTCTACATTATTTTCATTAATTCATTTGATTACACCCTGTTTTCTGTGACCGTCAATCCGTGCATCTCATCACGTGGCTTGTTGAGTGTGTTACCGTGGAGATGTAGCACGTGTGGGGGCTTCACGCTATTTTCCGCGGCATCCACGCACAACTCGCCACACGTCCCACTGAGAGCAAGAACCACATTATAGCAACCACGAGGAGGTTACCCCATGTGACTCTACCCTCCCTAGCAACCGGGCCAATTTGGTTGCTTAGGAGACCTGGCTGGAGTCACTCAGCACGCCCTGGATTCGAACTCACGACTCCAGGTGTGGTAATCAGCGTCAATACTCGCTGAGATACCCAGACCCCCACTAACCGCATCATTAACATCACATGTGCGCTGTATGTATAAATGACAATGAGCGGAGCACTTTATTCACTGAGAAGCGCAACACATGCAGAGTATAATGTATATTCATATAATTAAATCAAAGCCTTTTGTGGTTTAATAAGCACATTAGCCCATAGAGCGAACTGCTTTTCTGGAGGGGAAAAGTCTGAAGTCGTTTAAAGCATCTGGTTCTCTGCCAAAACGACAAAATAAAAGTCCCTTTTAACTAGACAGATGAAATGGAAAAAATGCTTCTGTATAGGAAAATGTAATATGTATAATAATAATAATAATTATAATAATATAACAATATTACATTATATTTACGCAATATCTCACAAGTTGATACTCATTGATACTGTGATGCTCTAATGGGCAGCACTGTATTTGACAAAATAAACAAATAAAACGATCTCAAATGTCGTGTTTTGGATTGTACTGTGAGGATCAGTATAGAAGCTCTTCATTTAATAAAATTAATGCAATGATATGTTGAAAAGTAATTTTTCTGTTTTCATTTGATTAAAATGCTATAAATTCATTTGATTAGACAGTATTTTTTTAATGACAAACCCGGAAAACCCGGAATTCAGAGAAAACAAAACGGAAAACATGGAATTTGGAAAGAAATAAAACTGATTTCATAGGGCCCTATATAACAGGTAATTCTGTCAAATTCAAATGGGTCGCGTGGCTCACGCTGTGTTTACCACTGGACAGTGCGGCACAGAGAAGGTTTTGTAAGTGTTGTGCGAGTAAGGCCGGTCCCCGCTTTGCTCTTGCGCTGTCTGTTGGGCGGCGGGCGCGCTGCACGGTTTAATCGGGAATCGTTGTTTAGTCAAAGTTTGAGAGTTTGAGTGTACATGGGAAGCAACTGTATGCGTGTAACAAACAACGTTATTGAATTTGATGTTGGCATCTTGCTAAACCAGGGGTTTTCAAAGTCTTACAGTA
This sequence comes from Myxocyprinus asiaticus, assembly GCF_019703515.2. NCBI lineage: Eukaryota > Metazoa > Chordata > Actinopteri > Cypriniformes > Catostomidae > Myxocyprinus > Myxocyprinus asiaticus. The sequence continues at coordinate 52,423,482 of NC_059352.1, forward strand.
AGCCCCCCACAAAATTTACAAGTCCGCACCCCCCTTTATTGCAGATTTATATACACACAATGTTGCGTATAGGCCTATACAATAGCCAAGTAAATAATAAGACAGCCTATGCTAAATGTCAAAAATATCTTTCTTCCACTAAAAACAGCAGTACATTCTGGCCACTAATTTGAAAAAAATTGAAAAATTCATCATATTTCAGGCGTTGGAGCAATTCCCCAATGATGATCAATAACCTTAAATTCAGTCATACACTGGTATAAATATTTCTATTCATAATATAAAACCACATTCTGCATTATTTTTTATTAAAAATGCATATTTGCCCCTATGACAATGGAATTATTTACGTTTTTTAGCCTATATTTGTGATGTACTCGCATCACATGAGCCAGTGTCTCTACGTGAAACTGCACTTTTCACAAACACATGAAGGAACATCAATGGACACATCGTGACGGATGAACAGAGGCAGAGCTATGTGGCTTTATAATAGATTTGCGAGTGCACAGGACACGTTTTGACCGTTCACAAGCACTCTGAACGAGAGCAGGGAGATTTCATAGAGCAGCGTATAATTGAGAGCGCACATTCAGTTTTGTGCAAAAACAAAGGAAATCCAGTACATGGATGTGCTATCACAGTATTATAACACCATAAAGCTATGTCTATTTAGCTATTAATTTTAATATATCTTGACAATATATTTTTATCCTATTTATGTATCTTTTGATTTTATTTGGTGAATTTATCATCAATATCTGGCACCTCCCAGTTTGAAAACCGTGATGATTTTTTTTTTCCAGTACTTCTCAGTAATGGATGAAATATAAGGGGCTGTTCACACCAAACCGTATTTTTAAATTTTTTTATTTGCTAGCCGGACATCTTTGACAGTTGCAGTGTGCAATATTTGTTGCACTTTGTCTAGCTTATTAAGACGTGTCTGGTGTGAACAGCCCCTTCATATTTTTTAATATATCATTGATTAGCTTCGGTGGACACCTGCAGTGCTTCCTATGGAGAATGTGGCCAAAACGAGGTTTCTTTATTATGTTGTCTACACCTTCTGTAAACCCTTCAAGTGGGGGCAGGTCTATGATACCATCTCATAGAGTGTCTTTCTCTCTCACACCATTTGTTCTCTGTGTGTCCACAGCAGCGTCTCGCCACCTCTAATTGGGCTCCATGTTTAATTGGTCTATAGTGGTGTATAATCAGATTACTGCCGCCACACGCGCCGCGACGCTCTGCCAGGGTTCAAGCCAATCTATTGTTTAGACATTAAAACAAGAGGATAATGATGACATGAGGGAGAACTGGAAAAGACAGAGAGAGTGAAAGTGAATGGAGAGGACTTGCTATGCTACTGCAGGAAATGCGGTTTAACAGTTACTTATTAGAGTCCAAAAGATCTGCAGTAGTTAATATTTACTGTAGATGAGCCGAGCGAATCAGAATACTTACACAATACGTTATACACACTGATATGAAATCCCTCTGATCACATCAGGTTATAACAGATTCATCGATAATCTAAAGAAGAGAGTAGATACAAACACTTATCTAAACAGAGTAAATATTGCCAGCCGGCCATCTGTAGGTGTTTAACATGATTTTAAAGAGACAATGTTAACAGTGTAAGGAATCATGGGATACGTGTGCTCTGCTGCTGTGTCTCTTTTCATCATTTCAACACCCTCTTTGAGTTGAGCTCAGCTCCCAGCTGGAACTAATTTCCCTCCTACAGTCCCCTAAGGGAACACTTAGCACTGCGCACACCACACAGCTACAGCACGCACTAGAGAGAGAGACCGACTCCTAGCAGAGTTATATAATTAATCGCACTAAATTAACGCGTTAAATCATCAGCCCTAATATATATATATACTTATATATACATTTTAAAAATGTATTATTTATTATGTATATTAAATTATCTTTATTTGAGGGCATTTCTCTGGAAACATTGATGTATGCAATTGTGATGAATTAAATTCATTAATTGCCATGTAATTAATTCAATCAAAATATTTAAATTGATTGACAGCCCTGTATTATTTTCATAACAATAAGGCCTAAGCAATTTTACTGACTTCTCTGTACTGCAATACATTAATGAAAATCATCCTGAAACTGATTTTTTTTTTTTTTTAATCAGCCTAAATCAATACTAAGATGTATATTTACAGTTGTACTTCACAACTTAAATGTACCATTCTTCTTCTTTAGATTATAGTATTTTTATTTTGTATATTTTGAGGTAAGCCGTTTTTGTGAGATTCACTCCCAGTGTCTGGTTTCAAACTCTGTGTTTTTTTCAGGTCTGCATTAACGGCCGGCCAGCGAATGAAGAAACATCTGGAGTCCATGTGTGTGCAACACTGAAGACCAGAGCAGAAAGACAGACAATGAGTCATACACAACCACAGTCATGTGCTTCATTTCCTTAAGGATTGAAGCTCTGCTGACTGCCAACACACACACACACTCACACACTTATACACACAAACACACACACAGAGACTCACTCACACACACACTCACACACTTATACACACACACACACACACACACACACACACAGAGACTCACTCACACACACACACTCATACATACACACAGAGACTCTCACACACACACTCATACATACACACAGAGACTCTCACTCACACACACACACACTCATACATACACACACATTCATACATACACACAGAGACTCTCACACATACACAGAGACTCTCACACACACACACACACTCATACATACACATAGAGACTCTCACACACACACTCATACATACACACACATTCATACATACACACAGAGACTCTCACACACACACACTCATACATACACACAGAGACTCACACACACACACACTCATACATACACACACATTCATACATACACACAGAGACTCTCACACACACACACTCATACATACACACAGAGACTCACACACACACACACACTCTCGCACACACGCGCACACACGTGTCGCGCGCACACACACACTCACTCGCACACACACACTCACTCGCACACACACACTCACTCGCAAGTTTCAGAGGAAGAACTTTAGATCTTCTGTGAGGGTAAAAACAAAGATTCCCTCAAACTTACTGACCTGTAACTTCCTGTTAAAGGAGACAAGCAGAAAGAATGGAGTGATAAAAGAAATGAACAGATGGTCCATTTGAAGAGAGGGAGGAGTTCAATGAAGGACGGAGGAGAAGACGAGATGAGAGAGACAGAGACGATGTATGTTTCCAACGTCAAACCTCGCTGTGACTTCATATTTCTGTTAGTGTGCCACGAGTCCGTCTGTAGTTTTACGTTTCCTGTGTGCGTGTGTGTGTTTTATATATTACTGCTGAAGACATTTAAGATGGAGGTCTGGCGTCCTGACATCAGAGGCCTCATGTCTGTAAGTAATCCCTCTGTGAGTGTGTGTGAGAGAGAGAGACTCCCTCAAAGTGGTATTGAGAAACAAAGAACAAGAAAATGAAAAACACATTGCAGGATTTTACCTCCAACCCCTTAAACTTTTCCATGAGAGCTTGAATTATTTAACTCTAAACCAACTTCATTCACATATAAAACATTCTTTTAACCGTTTCCAACTGCCCCTCTAATGGAGCAAACAACAGCATTATTATACAAGACTGCACAAATAAAGTACTTTTAGAAGAAGGTCAGTGAAAAGCATACGCTCTCAAGAGGGGCAAAACGCCTGATTGCCATACTCTGCGCAAGAATGTGAACTAGGGCTGGGCTATATGGCAAAAAAAAAAAAATCGAGATTTTTATCAAACTTATGGATGAGTCACGATTCTATTTTTTCCACTTTTAAATGTACTCCAACATGATTCATATTGTACGATCTTTATTAGAACGCAAGACGACCTGGTTAAAGAAATCCAAGTTCTTTTCATTATACGAAACAAAGCTGTGCAAGAAAAGTACAAATGCACCAAATGCACCACAGGGGGAAGTTACAATACATTTAAATCAAATAAACCCAGACGTTCAGAAATAACAGAATAAGAAAACTGCTAAATAATTCTTAGCCACTGTAGATATTCATTTTATCTACTCCAAGTCTATCTAGAAAGTTCTCATTGTATATCAAACAATTTGTGTGTATATTCATAAACCTCTGCAGACTGAGACGCGTCCTCTAGCGGTTCACGCTGAGCAGCGCAGCAATATGAAATAATTTATCATTACAATTCAACGTTGGCTATAGATGCAGTACACTTGAAACACGTCACAAAGCAATAATTAATGATCTGAATCATCATGGCAAAAGGAGCGGCGGATGTTTGATTCTCTCATATATATCCTCTCCATGATCTGAAATGAAGCGCCTGTAACTGTCACGTAACTAACGCTTTATTATGGGTAAAAAGAAAAGGAGACCGTTCATCAACATGCGCACGCCGAGGCCAGTTATGGTCTTAAGCTGGTGTATATCGGCATGATGGACGAAGATGAGCTACAAATCACACCGTGTACAATCGTACTGGGAATATTAACACTGTCTTTTATATCTCCGTGTTGTTCACGCGTCACGTTCATTTGGAGCGCGCCACACACGTGCAGCTGATCAGATTGGGAGCGGCATTAAGACAAGCGCTATGAATTATTTTTCCTTTGGTGGATTTACGACGTAACTAACTATAGCGTTTGCTAAGGATGTCCCGATACCATTTTTTTGAGAACATAAAAAAAATAAAAATAAAATTTAAGTATTCGCCGATACCGAGTCCGATACCTTTTTTTTTCTGAACTCAATATCAGCAGTTTATTTCAATTTTATCATCAAAATTGTGTTTAATTAAATAAATAATTCAAACTTTAATCAAATGAAAGTATAAAAATTAATTTTCAAAATTTTTATCAAATCAAGCATTTAATACAGAACCTCACAGCACAATCCAAAATACAATACTGGAGATATTTTTGTCAAATAAAGTGCTGCATAACAGATGTGAGATATTGCTTAAATATAATACTGTTAATATTATTATTATTTTTAGTAGTAGTATTACATTTAATATTACATAACTATACAGTTGTGTCATATTTTTTCATTTAAATTGAGCTTTTATTTTGAAGTGTTTCTGTGTTGTTTTGATTAAGGAGCTCTGACGTAATGATGGCAGATTCCCAATCCAATAAAGCCGGACACTACATGAATCACAGTAATTATTAAACCACAAAAGGTTGCTATTTAATTCAATATGTCTGTATATGACTCGTGCTAAAAAGTGAATTAGTTCTCCGATTGCTTTCATCTGCTACAAACAGAGCATGAGATGCTCATAAATATTTTGATGAGTCAAGGATCTCTAAAGCATGAGCAGTTTATGTCTCTGTGTCAGCACAACACCGGCTTCACACATTCACAACACTCACATTTAAAACACTGCACGTGAAAAATATTGCTCTCATTAAATCGCAGTTTTGCGGTTAAATAATCTCACTAGGATATGACGTGATTTTAATCTGTGCGCTGAATGTTTACGTAATGACATGCGTACGTCAGATGGAATCGGTTTTTGGTATCGTAGCATTTTTACAAGTACCAGAACACGAGTGTGGTATCGGACCATCCTTAGCGTTTGCAATAATTTTGCAAAATCTCGATTTATATTTATTTATTTTTAAATCATGTCAAAATGCAAATTCTAATGAATCGAAAAATCTGAAAAACTGCACAGCCCTAATGTGAACACGAGCTCGATTTCCTGCATCGATGCATTATAATGCATTCTCAGCATTGCCACAAGGGGCATCACTGGCGAAAACGGTCTTCTACGGTGAGTTTTCTCTCTACAGTTAGAAGAGAATCTTGCGGAGCAGGTTACACTATCGAGACATTTGTATCTAGCTACCTCTATAATAACAAATAAATTTAATGGCACAGATGTTTGAAGGTAACTCTATCACCCCCTTGAGTACTGAGTTTTTTTTACCTCCACAGTAACACAAGTGCGCATGTAAATTATGTAAAACGGGACTGTGCGCTTGCAGCGTCCTAGCCAAGATTCTTTGTTTGCATACTTGAGTACGCTTTTGGCACTCTACAATCTGCAGAGAAACAGACAAACAATTGTGTCATGTGAAAAAGACCAGAGTCAGTATGAAGATGTGTGTGATTTTACACCAGTAATATCTACGTACACACAGTCAGACCAACCAATAATCAAACCACAGACACTAAACAGAGCGATTCCTACACCCACGGATGCTTTAGTTAGAGCCAAACTTAAAAAAAATAAAACACTGAGTGAATATTAAACGCCACATCAAATTACAAGAGTCACAGCCACAGCAACGAGACCAACTCGGACATTAGTAGACAGCAGACGCATATGGGTGTTCTATTGTCTGTCGCAATAACCATCACCACCACACCCCGATTTTACTGCTCTGCTAATGGGGTCAAAGTTCAAAGTTGCCATGGTAACACATGTGCTCTATCCCATAAGGGTAATTACTGGAGACACGGGGTAAGTAGGGCATGTTAGAGCCATGATGAAAATGGCCTCGGTATGGCTTCCATCACGCTCTGCGCATGCCGTGCATCAGTGAACACAATTTATGACCTTACAGCATCACAACAGCCATACAAAACTGAGGATATTCAATAAACAAATGTTTGTGATGCCACTCTACAGATGCTGTAAAAATGTGAAGGCTTATCGGCAAATCTCTGGTCAGAGCGAGTGAGCGTGTGTGTGTGTGGGGGGGGATAAAACACACACACACACACACACACACACGCGCGCGCACACCCCGCGCCAGGATAAATGAGAGATCAGAGACTAATGCCACTCTGAAACAAGTACAGATCGCTTTAGCACAACAAAAAGCCTCTTTACTGTCAGTGATACAGCAAATCCTCTTCCGATGGTACGCGTGTGTGTGTGTGTTTGTAAATGTGTAAGAGGCCACAGCAAACTGGTGTGATTTTAATATCAGTATAGATCAGTGGAATAGTAGGCTTCAGCGGGTCAAAGGGCAACCGAGAGGGTCAAATGTTCTGCTTCCCCTCATGTTTTAGACACTGAAATGTGTTCTAAACCCTCATGTTCTGTTGAGATTGACTTTGCTGTTTTCTGTTTGGGGTCCCAGTTAGGGCAGAAGTGTATTTGTACAGTATGAACACCAATCAGAGAATCTTCTGTAAAAATTCATGGCTCTCTGATGACCCCAAACAGAAGTACTGAAATGGTTTTCATGGAGGACATTGGCTGTGTGATAAAATTAGTTTTCATGTGGCCATGAGTGTTACATATATTTTATTTTCTCTGACCTATTAAAATTGTTTTTGGGGGGGGGGGGGGGGTTAAACGGAACATGAGGGTTTAACGGACTGGATGGTAAAATTGGGCCTGTGTTCACACACATTTGAAACCAAAAACACTGCGTATGCTTACCTCGTCCAATTCCTTTTACTAACTCTTTTGTATCTCTCTCTTTTCATAAACACCAGTCTCTGTAACTAAATCATTTGATTCCAGCACCCCTACTCCATTTCTGTCTCTCTGCTGCAGGCAAATTTCCAGACACTCTCTCTTTCTCTCTCTGAGCAGGATCAATACCTTTTTTGGGCTACATGAGCAAGCCTTCACACACACACACAAACACACACACACACACACATCTGCTCAGTCTTAAGCCCGTCATGGTGCAGTTTAGAAGAGTCCTGAGCCATTAACCAGTGAAAATGAGCCATTAGAGCCCACAGCACATGCAGCACTTTAGATCACTTACCGGAGACACAGAATGAATGGAGAGAGAAAGAAAGAGTGAGTGATCGATGGATAAAACTGCTGATATGAGAGATGACGTCACATCTGTTTGCATACAGTATACAGTGTAATGTGTAAAACAGCTCATGTTATAGGGTGGCAAACTATTGCAGGATAGAGCAGATATGATGGAGGGCTTGGTGACTCCATGAATCAATTTCACGATTCTGGACTACAGAAACAGTTACTGCAGAAGATCACAACAGCACGTGCAGCAGGTTTAAAGGGGTCACGACATGCTTTTTTTTAATTATTATTTTAATATGTTCCTTACTGTTCACTTATAATATTAGCAAAGCTTTTTGCACAAAAAATTAAAATAAAAGTCATAATCTTGTAAAACAGGCTCATTTTCTACCCTAATTCGGACCCTCTGTAAAAAACACTTGGTTTTGGTGCTGCTTCTCCTTTAAGACTTGGCAGTACACGCCCACCGTTCTGATTGGCTCTCTACTCTTGACCGACCTGCCATCTCACTGCTCACCTCTAATGGGCGGGGCTATAGAAGTGATTAAAGTAGGTGTTGATGTGTTGTTGTGGAGGCGGTCAGATGCAAATGTCAGTGTGACAACACAATGGAGGAAGTCGAGAACGAGACGTTTATACAGTTTGGTTTCAACAAATGCTCTTTGCAGTGAGGAGAAGTTTTGAGTTCTGAAACATGCAGGATGTTTTTATAGTACAATGACCTCTTATATGTCACAAGATCAAAGAAAATTTGATTCCTCATGACATTACCCATTTAAAACACTCCTGATAGCACACTACATCACCCACACGGTTGTGTTTACACATCTGAAAGACGTATTTTTTAGGTTGTTTCTCATCTGCAATACTATAAGCAGGGCCGTAGCTAGCGGGGTGAAAGGTGTTAACGATTCTAGGGGCCCAAAATTACTTGCTATGGCCCTGACTATAAATCTATAATCCGTTTCCTCTCAAATGTATATAAGACATTCATCAAATGTCTTATAGACGTTTTTGATGAAGATGTTCAGCAGATGTTGTTTAGATTGCTTTCCAGATGAAAAGATCTCGGAGTCGTATGTGTGCTATATGGGATATTATAGGGTGGAAAAGTACTGCAGGATGGAGCGGAGATGATGGAGGCCTCGGGTGACTCCATGATTCTGGATTAGAGGAACATTTACTGCAGAACATCATAACAGTTCGTGGGGTAGATTTAAAACACCACAAACAATGGTGGGGATCAAAATGGGCTTTCAAAGACTGATTCTTAAAAATGTACCTTGTGCCCCAACCCCCATCTTCCATATTTGGTTACATCTTTGGCCCCTGTGTGTCAGTATAACATGATCTCTTATGATTCGAGGATCCTGATTATATTAGCTTTTATCATTTCACATATAAATGCGTCCTGGATGCATTTCATCACGACAAAACCCAAATCGTAGGCGCGATTCAGCCTTATATAATACACAGGCTATTAGTGATGATTTTTAACGCTTACCTGCCCGAGCTCTCCGGTGCCGTCCATTCGTGCTCGTTTGCATTCAGCCCCAATCGAGTCCCCCGCTGCTGCTGCGGCGCCCTCCGGGTCCGGGTCCCCGCGTTTCATCCCCCGAACCCCGGCCGAACCGGAATCCAGAGTCTCGCGCTCCGTGATCCCGCGGGTCACGGGCAGCATTAGAGATGCGACGTCGGTCGACATTAACATTGAAGTGGGCCGCAGACGTTGCGTATGAAGAGCGAATAATGAAGATCAGATCTTCCGTTTGAGGATCAGCGCTGCTTTATGGATCAGACCTGATGTTCATCTGACGCGTTAAACCCCGTTAAAGACTGACGCGCGTGTGCCGCATTAAAGGCCTTTGATCAAGAGCAAATATTTCAGGCCCGGACGTGAATCACAGACTCGAACCACGACCAGAAAAATCTCCGAGCTTCAAAATGCCTCCGCAGGTTAAGTATCTCCTAACGTTACACCGAAAAAGGTGGAACAAACGAATCTACGCGCATTCAGGATGAACGCACAGGAAAAGCTGAATGCGTCTAAAGGTTTCGGGTCTCAAACGCTCTTCTGGCGATCCCGCTAAATAAAACGCAAATTATTCAACTTCGCCCCTAAAAACGGCCGCCGTGAGGAAACGTGAGAGAAACGCGATACATCTTTCCAGTCCTTCGAATGATTCAAGCGATTTCCTAAAACAAAGGAGTGGCGTGCAGCTGCTGCTTTTCCTTTCTTCTCCCGCTCTCTCTCTTTCTGTCTGTCTCTCTTTCCATGTGTCTCTCTCTCTCAATGAATTCTTGCGGCGGAGAGGAAACGCGCGCACACGCGCGCGCCCCCTCCTCTACGGTTTCCTCGCGTTCTCGTTACAGTCGCGCGCTGTTTTATTCCTGCTGCGGTTTTCCAGATTTTTTCCCCCCTGTTGGAGCACGAAGCTGTTTTTGTGTTTAACGCGCGGAAAGGAACCGAATCCAAGCATACGCCTGAGCAGATGTGTTCACTGCAGAGTTTTGTCTGCTGTGATCGGGGAAATGTCAACATGTAACGAGCCGATGATACATTTTCCGAATGAAAAAGAAAAAACCGCCTCGAGGAATTCAAATGTAACTTTGTAGCAGAACGGCTGAAAACGAGAATTTGCGGAAAGGCTACGCGGATTCGATTATACAGGTGTGAAAATGTACTGAGATATTCAAGCCGCATTGATGTGTTTATTGATTTTGTGATTAGGATGCGGTACAGTGTGTTCGTGCTGCCGCAATGGATTTGCAGTGGAAAATGGTGTTGGCGCTGATAGCGAGTGAGGGTTAAATGTTGTGTTGCCCGACATCTAGCGGCAGTATGATGTCATGACACACAACAATAAAGGACACCCAGATAGCACACATACCTCCCCGAGATATCTGTTTGAGATCTTTTGATCTAGAAAGCATCACAATCTCATAAACATCTGCTAATCATCTTAAAAAGATCAGATTTATGAACATTCCAAATCATAAACAGTTGAGGAAGTTCAATCTGCCACAGGTGCTGCTGATATAGTTCTACTCAGCAGTCATTGAGTCTGTCCTCTGCACTTCTATAACTGTCTGGTTTGGATATCAGAAGACTACAAAGGACAGTTTGGACTGCTGAGAGGATTATTGGTTGCCCCCTGCTCTCCCTTCAAGAACTGTTCACTTCCAGAGTGAGGAAAAAGGCTGGAAAAATCACTCTGGACCCCACTCACCGTGCCCACTACCTTTCTGAACTGTTGCCTTCTGGCCGACACTACAGAGCTCTGAGCACCAGAACCATCAGGCACAGGAACAGTTTTTTCCCTCAGACTATCCATCTCATGAACAGTTAAAACTGCCCCATTGAGCAATAATTAATGTGCAATACACAGTTTAGTCTTTTTATATTATCCAACACATCCAACCTCTTCTGCTATTACATTCCCTTGCACTGTATATAACAGATTTGCATTTGTACATACGTATATATATATACATACACTGGCGGCCAAATGTTTGGAATAATGTACAGATTTTGCTATTTCGGATGGAAATTGGTACTTTAATTCACCAAAGTGGCATTCAACTGATCACAAAGTATAGTCAGGACATTACTGATGTAAAAAACAGCACCATCACTATTTGAAAAAAGTCATTTTTGATCAAATCTAGACAGCAGCCATCACTCCAACATCTTATCCTTGAGTAATCATGATAAATTGATCATTTGGTACTAGAAAATCACTTGCTGTTATATCAAACACAGCTGAAAGATATTTGGTTCATTAAATGAAGCTTAACATTGTCTTTGTGTTTGGTTTTGAGTTGCCACAGTATGCAATAGACTGGCATGTCTTAAGGTCAATATTAGGTCAAAAATGGCCAAAAAGAAACAGCTTTCTCTAGAAACTCATCAGTCAATCATTGTTTTGAGGAATGAAGGCTCTACAATGCTTGAAGATTTCATACAAAGGTGTACACTACAGTCTTCAAAGACAAAGGACAACTGACTCTAACAAGGACAGAAAGAGATGTGGAAGTCCAGATGTACAACTAAACAAGAGGATAAGTACATCAGAGTCTCTAGTTTGAGAAATAGACGCCTCACATGTCCTCAGCTGACAGCTTCATTGAATTCTACCCGCTCAACACCAGTTTCATGTCCAACAGTAAAGAGAAGACTCAGGGGTGCAGGCCTTATGGGAAGAATTGCAAAGAAAAAGCCACTTTTGAAACAGAAAAACAAAAAGAAAAGGTTCGAGTGGGCAAAGAAACACAGACATTGGACAACAGATAATTGGAAAAGAGTGTTCTGGATCTTAACCCCATTGAGCTTTTGTGGGATCAGCTAGACTGTAAGGTGCGTGAGAAGTGCCCGACAAGACAGTCACATCTATGGCAAGTGCTACAGGAAGTGTGGGGTGAAATGTCATCTGAGTATCTGGACAAACTGACCGCTAGAATAACAAGCATCTGCAAAGCTGTCATTGCTGCACGTGGAGGATTTTTTGAAGTAGTTTAAGAAGTTCTGAATGTTTTTTTTCAAATTGTAATAATTATTTTTCACATTATTAATGTCCTGACTATACATTGTGATCAGTTCAATGCCACTTTGGTGAATAAAAGTACCAATTTCTTTCCATAAGAGCAAAATCTGTTCATTATTGCAAACCTTTGGCCACCAGTGTATGTGTGCTATCAGGGACACGATAAAGTCACTATGGCACTATTCTGTGATGGGATTATGAGAATCATTGATGAGAACTTTCTGATTGCTTTAAGGTATTGAGAATAGAAAAGGACCAGAAACTCTTGAAATGTCAAAATTATGATATTGTGGTAGAGGGAATATGGGTAAAGTGGGACAGTTAAGCTTGATCCAGATTATGATGGTTAAAAGCATTACTAAACGAATCTTTGGAAAAGAAACAATTACTGTAATTTGATGATGTTACATCGGGATACATGGCAGAGCTCATTTCACGACCTTCACTGGAAAAAGCAGTGGTAAAGAAAATGACTTAATAAATTGAGGTCAATTTTGTAAAGTTATAGAAAAGTAAAAGTTGACAATGTTACATTTCATGATTAATGATGTAAAAGTGTATCAGGAAATGCAGAATGTGTTTCAAAGTAACGTAGATATTTTCTATACAATCATTTTTCCATTGTCCCACTTTACCAGAGGCATATTGGCAAAGTGGGACCGGGTCATACTTGTAAAGTGGGACAGCATATTAAGAGGAGTTGTGAGTATATTATTAACTTACATAGCAATAATAATGATTAATTGGCAGTTTAATGCAATTCAGTTTACATGCATTCAATTTGTTCTGTTGATCATAAAATTTTTAGGTATTTTGAAAATTAAATACAAATGAATGTAGACATTTTTCCATTTTTATTTGTTTATTTATTTATTCATTTTTTTGGATGATTTGTTTTAGTTGAGCACCTGCACATTTGTGTTGAGGATGTGCATGCTTTTAACTTTATTGTTAAATTAAGAGTTAAATATTTGATTCAGGTATTCCAGGGGTTGATAATTGACAATTTGAAATGACTAATAGTGCCCTTAAATCAGAACCCTCAACATGAGGACAGATCAGATGCTCAAGGTTAGGCTGGTCACCTTCAGCAGCATCTGCTGGTCGATACTGTAACTGCACCATTCTGGGGGCAAAAAAACAAAAAACATTACATATATGACAGACAGCACTTCTGCCACAACAGCCTGTCAGCTCTTACTTGAGTCCAGACATTTGTGCTGAGGTTCGGCAAAATCTTTAGAAACACGTTAAGAACTCCCGTGTAGCTGTTTACACACTTCAGATCATTCACATAATTTATGTCTGTAACAGCACCACTTACACACTGAACGTTTAATACTTGCTATAAGAGGTTTAATCAAATCACTATGAGCAATAGTAATACAGGTGATTGACTCAACAAACACCACTAATTCAAATCTCAAAGAGTGGGCAAACCCAAGTCTAGAAGACTAGAACATCATGTATTTTCAAAGACATGTCTGTTTTCATCTCAGAGTAGTGCTGAGTGTTTTAGGTCAGAGGTCATTTGGGTTTCTATGTCAGTCAAAATCAAGCTGTAGCCACTCAAACTGAAGCTTCACACTGTAGCATCACTTTATATCGAAGTTGAAATATTTATTTGTCAAATATACAACAGAACATTTGAATTAAATAAAATCTTAAATAGCATTAAATCAAATGTATGTGAGCAAATTGCATATCGTGTCACATATAAAGCTTGTCTGATCTTCTGTATCCTGTACATTAGCTGTTCTCAAACTTTTTGACTCCAAGGACCCCCATTGTCCAAGACAATATTTAGGGGCCCCTCCCCCAGGAAACTAGGAGTTGTCAGTGGATTAAAGTGATTAATGTAAAGAAATTAATAAAATAATTCAATTAATCTTGTGATTCCAGAAGTTTAAAGGAATATTCCGGGTTCAATACAAGTTCAGCTCAATCGACAGCATTTGTGTCATAATGTTGATCACCACAAAAAATTATTTCGACTCGTCCCTCCTTTTCTTTAAAAAAAGCACAAATCTGTGTTCCAGTGAGAACAATGTTGTCAACAAACAATGCTGAAATGAGGCTATATTTCAGATAGACAAATTAAAACATTAATCCAGCTAATAACAGTCACCTACTTAACAAAGATTGATAGTATCTTTATCACTCTATTATCTCATTTCATTATCTCTTGGGGTCCTCTAACAGGGCACCACATGTTTACCTGACCACAAATATAGTTTACCTGATTGAGCTGAGCTTTTGTGCTAAAGATGCTATTTTCACTGCTTCCTCGTATTCTTCCTCAGCTCACATCTCTGCTGTAACTCGCTGTGTAGTCTCTGCTCCATACTATGTTCATTAAATACTCTACATCTCTGACCATGTCACTATTTGGCACTCAGCAACTCTAATCCATCAATAACATTAATGTGGTTGACGATATCGTTGTGAGAGAAAAGAGTTCGGGCAGCAGAAAAAACGCTGGTATAGCCAAGAAAGCACAAGGCTTATCGAGTCTTCTCTGTTTGAACTAAATAATTACATCAGACGCAAGTTCAACTCCCCAAGAACTAAGAGAATCACTACCAAATATTCACAGAATAATTCGATACATTCACTGTAAAACCTAATTAGTTGACCTTAGATTTTTCAAGGCAATCGGTGGGCATGCTTTTTCTAAATTAATGTACTTATTTGGCTCAAGTAAACTAAACTGAATTTTTTAAGTAACGTTGACTAGTTACAAGTAAACAACTCATCTGTAATTAAAGTATCGTTGTTTTGATTTAATGATTTAAACTGTGTTATAACATGTCTTATATAGTATAAGGGAAATTATGACTAGACTCTAGGTTAGCCATGTGAGACTCTGGACTTTACTCAGTACTTCTTAGTGCACATAAATCTGCACTTTTGTAAAGTACAATTGAGAAAAGACAAATGGCTTCAACTTAACAGGCTCCAAGTTCACCAGAAGCAACTTTAATCACCCTAATAATGACTTCACACAAATCACAACTATCAACCAGCTACAACAAATCAACAACAATAGCGATAAGAAATATAACTATATCATTTTAAAATAAAAAATCATTATTCCCTTGTTTTGACCAAATATACATAATTTATTCCAGCGCAGGGGCTTATGGGTATTCCAGACAGTCGCAATTTTGTACTTGATAATTCTGAGTTTGTAGTACTCGAAGCCAAAGTTTAAAGAACGTAAATTATGAGATATGATTCCAAAATGTGACATTTCAAGTACTATTAATAGGACCACTTAAATGTTTTTATTAATGACATCTTTAGGATTAAAAGAGTAACGGTAACTTAATTAAAACTAGTAAGAATAGTAAAAACTGAGGAGTCACGTGACACCACTCGAGGATCGGACATGTGAACAGCGAGCTCTACGCACTTTGCTAGTTTTAACACTATTAATGTCATAATCCGGTGAGATTCAATACACTCTGTTCCATAACTGTTCTAGGAGGACAATATGTCAAAGAATTCAAAATCCTCGCGCTCTGGAGACATTAAAAGACACTTATGTGCTGAAGCTGACACCCCTGACCAGGCCCCGAGCCCGGGAGTCGATTTGGTCGGAGAAATGAGGGAAATTCAGCAGAAGGTCGTTGCTGACTTGGAGGATCTTGCTGTAATACATCGATCGATCACTGCCATGGAGACGAAATTCTCTGAGGTGGTTACAAGAGTGGGGGATGTCAAGAAAAGGATAGATTATCTGGAATCATCGGAGAGGGAATTATCTGCTAATCCGCTAGCAACCAAGGTGGATTTGGAGAGTGTAGATTTGAACAGTAGCCGGCGGAATAACGTCCAAACTGTTGGAATTCCTGAGCATGAGGAAGGCTGAGATATGGTGAAATTCCTAGATGGGCTCTTTCCGAGTCTGCTCGACATCACAGGCCATAAGCTGGAAATCGAGAGACCTCACAGGTTTCCGGCTCGGCGATCTGCTGAGGGAGACAGGCCTCGATCAATTCTGGCCAAATTTCTGAGATCATCTGATAAAGATCTCGTGTTACATGAGGCAAGGAGTAAAGGAAGGCTTTCTTGGAAATACCACAGCATTTTCTTTTTCCCAGACTTTGTGAATTCAACAAGAGAGAAATGTGATCAATTCAAGGAATGCAAGAAACTCTTATATCAACGGAAGGTCGCTTTTGCACTGATGTTAACGGCCAAACTGAGAATAGATGCTAAGGATGGCAGTAAAACATTCACATGCCCACAGCAAAGTTATTTTGAGTAAGTTATTTTGTGGTACTCACATTGCAGCCAAGTGGACTGACTCACTGAACATCCACTTGTCAATCTGAGGAAACTAAGCGCCTTTTGTGTTTCTTTTTGTGCTGGTTCCGCCTAGCGGATGGAGTTTATTTTGTGGAGAAACACACCTTCGGGACAGTTGTGTGGATAAATCTACATGTTCTTTGTATTTAGTCTGCGTATTGGCTGAATTTGACAGATTATCTTTTGTTGTGTAATTCTGTCTCACAAAATTGTATAGAAACACCGGACTTGAGCAATCGGACGGCAAAGTTGTTGCGGGGGCTCTCGTAGGCATAGATGGACTGTTTGAGTTTAGAGGGATGGACGTCGGTTGGCACTGTCGTGCGCGGGGTTAATGCGCACATTTTTCTTTTTTTCTGTTTGTTTGGTTCTGGGGGAAGTTTGGGGTTTGATTGTTGCACTAATGTTGGAATGTGGTCTTTATAATTTTGTTTTTGACACACAATCGATTTTTTCTAATATGTCAATATGTCAGACGTTAATATGAGTGGATTGTCTCTCTCCATGTGGAATGTGAATGGGTTGGGGCATCCCATAAAAAGAAGGAAAGTTATTTCTTTTCTTAAACGTAAGAAATGTGATATAGTGTTTCTTCAAGAAACGCATCTTTCCCCGCAGGAAGCTGAAAATATTTGGAAGATATGGGGTGGACATGTTTTCTTTAGTGCTGGCTCAAGTAAGAGCAGGGGAGTCATTATATTGATAAGTAAACATCTACAATTCAAATGTCACAAACAGATTAAAGATAAATTAGGAAGAGTCATTATTGTTTTAACAGAAATTCAGGGGCAAAGTCTGATTTTGACTAATATCTTGAAGGGATGTTGCAAGCCACTGGCACCCCTCATGATATAATATTGGGAGGAGACTTTAATCTTTTGATGGACTCAGTCCTTGATCATAGTGAAGCAAAAGTGTGTAAGCCCCCTAGAGCAACACTGACACTTCACAGGATGTGTAAAAATCTTGGTCTTACAGATATTTGGTGACTTTTGAACCCATCTGGTAGGGACTATACATTTTTTTCATCAGTCTATAAGATTTATTCTAGAATAGATTTTTTATATATATATCTAATCCCTCATTTCATCTGTTGTTGATTGCTCAATTGGAAACATCTTAGTCTCAGATCACACCCTGGTGAGTTTAGAGGTGTTGCCACATATGAAGAAAAGGAAATCTTATAATTGGCGTTTTAATGTATCCCTTGTGCAAAATCCTGAATTCCAACAAATGTTAAAGGCTGAAATCAATGTTTATATGGAGACCAACTGGTCCTCAGTATCCTCTGTGGGCGTGGCTTGGGAGGCACTTAAAGCGGTTCTTAGGGGTCGGATCATACAGTATGCCTCGTTCACCAAAAAATCCAAAGCACGAGAACTCGTGGAGTTGGAAGGAAATATTAAAAGTGCAGAGGCAGAGCTGAAGCACCGTATGTCGTCTGATGGCCTCAGAGAATTGAACCAATTGAAATACAGATATAATACTATTTTGTCACGGAAGGTGAAGTTTTGCCTATTCAGGGCAAGACAGTCAAACTTTGAGTCGGGGAACAAGGCAGGAAAACTTCTGGCTAGATATATAAAACAGAGAGAGTAACACTGCATATTTATTTCCACTGATTACATGGGGTGTGTATTTTGTGTATACTGTATATTGTATATTATTATTATTTATTAATTTTTTTGTATACAGTCTTCTTTGTGTATACTATATGTTGTATATTATTAGGTGTATATTGTGTTGTGTAACAGATATGGGTAAATCGGATGTTTATTGTAATTGTCATACTGCTATGTTGCTTGGAACCGCACCCAAGACTTTCCCCCACTGTTGCACTTGTGTATATAGTTGAGTGACAATTAAAGGATTTGATTTGATTTTGATTGAGAGAGTCTTTTTCTACCATTCCCTCAGTGAAATCTGCTGGTGGTGAAATTTTTACTTCAGCTATTGATATTAATAATGCTTTTAAAGAATTCTATCTTGATCTCTATAGTTCCATGTCTTCGTCTACTGATGAAGATATTAGAAACTTTGTGGAACCATTAGATCTTCCTAAATTGACGGCTGAGCAAAACAATTCTCTAGATTCTGGGGTAACCTTGGAGGAGCTTGGCGAGGTAATTAAGGCCTTACCTATAGGCAATGCTCCGGGGCCAGATGGTTTTGCCACTGAGTTTTTTAGATCTTATGCTACAGAACTGGCTCCACTTTTGTTAGAGGTTTATACAGAATCATTAAAGAATGGAAAGCTTCTGCCAACCATGACACAAGCCCGGATCAGTCTGATTCTTAAAAAGGACAAAGATCCAAGCGAGAGTAAGAGTTACCATCCAATTTCCCTGATTCAACTAGACGTTAAAATATTGTCCAACATTTTGGCTAACCGATCAAGTTATGACATCTCTTATACATATAGATCAGGTGGGGTTTATTCGGGGCCGCAGCTCTTCTGATAACATTAGGCGTTTCATCAATATCATGTGGTCAGTTGCGAATGATCAGACTCCGGTTGCTGCCATCTCCCTTGACTCCGAAAAGGTGTTTGATATGGTAGAATGGGATCATCTTTTTAAGATTTTGGAAATGTACGGGTTCGGGAATACTTTTATGGGTTGGATTAAGTTACTTTATAGACACATGGTAGCAGCGGTACAAACAAATGGATTAATTTCAGATAATTTTACTCTGGATAGGGGCACCCAGCAGGGCTGCCCTCTTTCCCCATTATTGTTCTGTCTTGCCCTGGAACCATTAGCAGCCGCGATAAGAAAGGAGGATGATTTTCCAGGGGTGGTGGCGGGAGGTGTGGCGTATAAGCTTTTGCTTTACACAGATGATATTTTATTATTAGTCACAGAATTATTAATTCCTTTTCCAAGTTCTCAGGATACAGAATTAATTGGTCTAAATCTGAAGCTTTGGCGCTGACAGTGTACTGTCCAGTAACGGCTTTTCAACCAGGAGCCTTCCAGTGGCCCCAACAGGGCATTAAGTATTTGGGCATTTTATTCCCAGCAAATTTGTCTGATTTAGTTAGAGTTAATTTTGACCCTTTAATAAAAAGTTTTCGAGTGATGTGGGCAGGTGGGCTTCATTACATTTATCTATGATTGGAAAGGTTAATGTTATTAAAATGAATTGTATTCCAAAATTCAACTACCTGCTACAGTCTCTCCCTATTTCAAGCAATCTGATAGCATAACGGTCCTAACCAGTGTTATGATCGCCAGACAAAATGTTTTAAGGGGATGGAAGTCGGCTGGAGCGTTCCCATTTCAGGACTGGTGCTCGGAGATGGGGAGGGTGGCAGCTTTCGAAGAAGGGTCATCTAGAAGACTGGGGAATTTGGATTTGTTTGTTGGGAAATGGGGCAAATATTTGGCGTTCTCGGAGGGCTCTCGGGGAGGGGCAGTGGAGAGAGAGGTTTTTTTGTTTGTTTTTTTTTGTGTGTATATACTCATGTGTGACCACAGGAATGTTTGTTGAGGGTCAGGGTGGGGTTGGGGATTGGGAGGGGTAATAATGGGGGTTAAATGTTGATTCTGTGTATATATGTTTTGCTTTTCTTTGTTTAATGTATGATTCAATAAAAACACAACATCACAACATCACAAAAAAAAAAAAAAAAAAAGAATAGTAAAAACTTAAGCTGAAGTTGAGTAAACAATTTTTTAAAGATATTGAGGGAGGGTTGTTCATCACAGGCACAGCATAATAAATAGACAAAGATATTTCTCCACATAGCATCCATGTAATAACATTAAAACTGTTTGATTGTGAGCTAACGTAGTTTTGGATCAATACCAGCACAACTGCTTGCATATTTATTAACCTCTAGCGGTGATTTAGTTTGAAGATAAAAGATTATTTAATGTTAGTAATTTAGGAGTACCAACAATCATATATCAATGAATTATATTTTACCATTATTGTGAGGTGAAAATGAGCTGGATCCACTCTGCCAGTGTCACTCAGTCACTGTTTTAGTTCCTCAAGGACACTCAGGCATGTTTATAATTTTCAATCACTTCATAAATAATCAACAAGTTTAGATTATTTATGAAAACTGAGACAGATAATGGACAATGTTGCATTGTGTCATCGCAAACATTTGAAAAAGAAAATCTAGTTATATGTTTCTAGTATTCTAGTTTTGATGAAACACCCCAGGGACCCCCAAATTCCTCCTCAATTCAAACACTTTGAGTCAAATCAGACTTACACATCAATGTTACTAAACAACTAACAGATGGCATTAAAAAGCTGCACAAGGTTTCTTCCTCATCAATAATAATTGTAAAAATGTATCATTGTTACACATCAATTCTTGACAAAAGAATACAATACATAAAATAGAAAAAAAATATAGAATAATTTTTATTTATTTAAGAGAACTAGGTTTAATTAATAGAAATAAGATATTGTGTAATAGTATATTATGTACATTTAAATATTTATTGCTCAAAATGTAGAGACACTACATAAGTCGTTTTTAGCACTTTCATTAAGAAATAGTAGCTTCATATCCCCACAGCGAATTGCTTAATTTCTCTAAGTCAGAGGGACACAATGTGCAAGATGTTACAGTAGATTTACTCAGTTCTTCCTTGCATCACCTGTTTACCTAAAGCTCTGCTCCTCTTAACCTGCAGTTACATCACAAAACTTTATCATGAAACTTTTTCAGCGAAACCGTGCTCTTCAGCCAATCACAGACGCGACATCCACCTACCTGTTGACCCCAAACAACTGCAACGATTGGCTGCGACCAAAACGTCCTGCTTCCCGCGGGAAGAGCTTTTTCCTGAAAAAGAGACACTTAAACTAAGGACACTAAGTCTAAGTTGGCTAACGGTCAGAGAGACGTCGACAGAGACTGACACTAAAAAAACGAATTTACCTCCGCATTGACCTGAAAGAGGATTTGGGTAGTTGGTGAGTTGTCATATTTCATTGTTTTTACTAATGTGACATGATTTCATGATGATTTTCATGATGAGACAATCTCTTGAAAATCATTATTTGTGGTAACTTGTGAAAAGTCAGTCATGATTTCATGATGCTAGTTACAGACAGTGAGCTTTTCTTGTGAGAATTCTGTTCCCTGTTCATAATTGGTTCATCCGCTTGAATTGATATTGAGATTTAGCCTTGTGAAAAGTCGTTCTTCTCAAAGATCATGATAACATGTTCTCCTCCACAGCTTATCATGGATAACATCTCGGATTTGAGCCTGAATAACACCATCTCTGGTTGGCGCCGTCCACTGTGGTATCAGTATGACGTGTGTGCGGTAGCGCCGTATGGGTTTTTCTTCTATTTTGGGGTGAAAGTCTTCAACCTGGCTGTGGGGTTCCCAACAAATGTCCTCGTGATGTGGCAGATTTTGACAAAGAAGAGCGAAGGCTCAACATCTGACATCTTCATTTTCAACCTTTCCATCCTGGATGCATTTTTCTGCCTCATGACACCAGTAGACATGGTCAATCGGCTTTACCTCGCCAATCAAGGCATCTGGTACTTACAGCGTTTTGCCTATGGGCTGAAAGACATGGCACCTTTATTCCTCACCTGTATTTGCCTGGACCGTTACATCGCCGTGGTCCACCCCATCCTATTCACCGGTATCCGTGACAACCGCATCCGAACTGGGGTGTCTGTGGTGGTTTGGGGAGCTATCCTGGCCTACGCGTTGACCAAGTGTATCTTGGGGGTGTTGAGTGTGAACGAGGAGTTCAGCGGTGTCATCCTCTCGGCGTTCTTCATCATGGTCTTCTGTAACTTGTCCATCATCTGGGTCCTCAGGAAGAGCGTTGCGGGGAAAGAGACAATGAACCCCGTAAAGAAGAAGGCCTTCAAAATGGTGATCATCCTTCTCGCCATCATCGTGGTGAACTATCTTCCTCCTGTGGCTCTCATGCCGTTTGCGTCCACGTACTCGTTTGTGACGCTGCACTGCAAGATCAGCATCTCCGTGTTCTCCATCATGGACTTGAGCTGCACTATTGAGCCTCTGCTGTACATCTCGAAGATGGGGCGATCTGCGTTTTGTTCATGTCTGAATGGTCCCTCAAAGAAACCTGTCAATGTCAGTGTCTGAAACTCGGAGAAGACCACCTGTTTTTACATGCCTTGAGACTCTTGGTCCATCTGTCTAATTAGGTAGTTCTCAACTGGAGGGTCACAAAAATGGGTTGCATGTCTGTTCTGAAGGGAAAAACAATGAAAAATAGAAATAATTAAATGCAACAAATCATATAATCATGCATAGGATAGCAAATTAACGTTTGAAAGGAAGGAGAAAATGCTTCCCATCTTTAGTTGTTGATGCGTTTTGTCACCAGACATCAAACATGGACAGGTTATGACGTACCCTCATCTATAAAAACCTTGAACCATGAATAAAGAAAATACCACCCAGACTAAATGAAATAGAGATTCGCTTGCAGTGAGGATAAACAAATGGTCGGATTGGCCATCAGGAGAGACGGGACTTTTCCCGATGGGCTGGTGTGCCGTTAGCAGACTGATTACGTATATGTATATGTTTATGTTTATGTATATATATATATATATATATATATATATATATATATATATATATATATATATATATACATAAAGATTTAAAAAGCCAAAATGAAATGAATAAGTCTCCTTTAAAATATAACATGACTGCTGTACAATATATGTCCGTTTTAATTAAAAAATGACCCCTATAATGCTTCATTCCTGAATGTTTCATGTGCCCATCACACGCCAAAGAGGTTTAGGTTTGCACTAAAGTTCCTAAAAAAACAGACTTGATCAACCGGATTACATTGCTGTCCTACATGTCTCCTACAAGTCAGTGTTCTCCTGCGAGTACGAGGCTACGACGACTATTTACTTAAAGGTAAGACCGTTTTTTTGGCATGCCCGCCGTGGCATTAGTTGTGTGTAATCTTATGTATTGGATGTGAAATTGCATTGTACCCTAGGGCCTCAATATCAGCAGTTGGGAAAAACGTAAAACCATGCAATGCAAATTTACTGAATTAATGAAGTTTATCTTCTGTATACAAATGTGTGAAAAATTATTTAGAATATTGCCAATCATAAACTTTTTGGTTTCCTAAATAGTTAAATACATTTTCGTTATTGCTATTTGCCTATTTACCATCCAGCTTCATAAAGATAAGCACCCGTGAGTAAACGTGTGTCGTGTTAAACAATTTCAATACATCGTTAATTTCATCAGTCTGTGGGTCATAGCATGGCTCGATCTATTATATTTATGGGTAACACACATATTTAAATCAATAATAAATACTACTACTACTAATAATAGGTATATTAGATATCTATGGTGAAACCTATGTTCAATGGGCTGCAAGATCTGACCCCAATGGCTGAAAACATCAACTTTCAGTAGACATTTAGAAACCATAATTTGTCCATGCTCCTAATCTACATATGTCATAACTTGGGCCTGTGTAGTTCATGGTAATATTCCTACATTTCAATGTTTGATTTTAAGAACAGTTTTGCTAACTAATGTTCGATGAACAATTTAGGTAATGTGATGGGTCGTCACTTGATGTTCAATGTAAAATCTGGGTCCTGAGTTTGACAACCAATGATTAAAACCACTGCTCTTGATATTAACATGTTGATTTTGGCTGTTTTCTGAGTTTTGTGCGTTTATCCAGACGTCATCTGTTTGCTTCTTTTTACATCTGCTCAATTCACTGCTAATTCCTGATGTTTCACGGCTAATGACTCTTTTTTTTAGATTGATAATTCGACTCTGAGAATATAAAGACAGAGTGAAGATTGTCTGTAAGATGAACTGCTGAACGATTCTTCACTTGTTCTTCTTGTTTTGTGTTCTTTTTACAATCAGGTAATCTCATTCTGTTATTTCTCACGGATTAGATACCAGGTTTCCCAATGCATAATTAAGACCATAACGAGTCACTAATGAAGTTAATTAAAATGCCTGGGGATTAATTATGACCTGGCTGAGGTGACACAGATGGTACAAGCTTGTAATCGTGTAGTTAGAAGATGCTACGAGCTTAATTAACATGAAAAACATTTACAATAGGTGGTGACGTGACCTCCTGATGTCATCAGTCTCAATCTTTGATTCATATTCTATATGCTTTTTAGAAGTGAAATTTGCTGCTGTATTTTGCACAAAATATGTATAGCAATGTGAGCAGGTTGTGTTACAGTGATTAAAAGTCAGATTTTGTATTAATGGTTTAATCAGATATAAAACAATATATTTGCATACAACATATTTGTATCTGATGTTACTGCTCTGTTGATTCATTAGTAAATATGATGTACATATAATGAACGTTTGTATCATGAATATGATTCACCCATTAAATTAACACTGAATCTCTTCATTTTAACAGCCATTAAAACATGTTCAACAATTAACATAATGAATACAACTAAAAAGCCTCAGAATCAGAGACATTATTGACAAAATACCATTTAAGAACACAAAACCTCAAATATTGAAATAATTTTGTTTATGCAATTGGAAAAAAGTAATTCTGTCATTTCCATGAACAATTCTGATTATATCTGTAGAAAATGTTTAACGTATGGTAATTTTGGCACACATCTCTCTAAGACTTTCTTTGCTGGCTGGTGGACCGTTAACTGATGTTACATATCCAGGGTACCTGTGACAGAACTCCGGCACTGTACAGGTGAGACTCATCTTTGTTTCATCAGGTGAAGAGACCAGTGGAATCAGTTTGGCATGAGCATAATCAATTTCATATCCCTCAAATATAAGCCCCACCCCCCATGCACCAAGCCCCGCCTCAAGCAGCCGGGACACCTTTCGGGTTGCCAGCACCAGCTCCTCGTAGTCCCTCTTCTCCAGTCGGAATATGTCACTTGAGAGAGGTTTACGGGGAACCAGGACAGTGAGTCCAGGTGTGTTGGGAAACGGCGTGAGGAAAGCAACATGACTGTCATCTTCCCAAACCCTCCACTGCTTCTCCTCTCCACGCACGATCCGCGGGAATAGCCCAGCGTCAGAGGGATCGCCCAGGAAGTTGTAGTTCAGAGTTGCGTTTGAAGCTGGCAGCTGAGCCCGGATGCGGGTCTTGACGGCCTCTAGATCTGAGTCGGTCCAGCGTGGTCCACTCTTGGAGCTGATGTATCCAGGGTCATACAGCTGGAAATCTTCCTCCACAGCGAGGTGAGGCTTCCAATCTGCCACCAGACCGTGGAGGGGCACCACATGGAGTTCCACACGGGAGTCGTCTGCCCGTCTGTGTGGCGTATGGACCAGGGCACAGCGCTGCACACCCAGCCTGTTGCAAAGAAGCAGCGCTACTGTTCTTGCGCCCAGCAGCAGACGCAAGAAAGTCTCGTTGGGTAAATGGAAGAGGCTGCTTGTGTTGTCAGGGCTCTTAAGAGTAACAACAGCGGCCCCTGGAGTCCACGGGGAGGAGTGCAGAAAGGCCAACATCTCCTGCGTCTCCCAAATCACACTTCTGTCCTGGAGCCCAGAAACCACAGACGACATTCTGTGCAGAGTTAATGAAAGATAATTGTAGATATTTAATGTTGCTTAAGTAAACATCAGTGCTTATAAGACAGCAGCAGAAAACTGTTAACGTTTGCGGTAAATTTAGCACTTTATTCTTTGTTTCAGTGTAAATTAAATGCTGCATCAGAGACTCTGTCATGATGACACTCAGTACGCGTCTTGTCCTCTGTCGGCTGTGTACAAGAATCCACAAATAATGAGTATGCAAACAGCATTAGAGCAACATAATCGCTTTGATTTTAATAGAACAAGGGTCTTCAACAAGGGGTCAGTGGTAGTACTGCAGGGGGTCGGCAAATTATTGTTTGATCCACCATTGGTGGCATTTATAATAATCACTAACTCGCACGTGAGGGACAGCGAGAGACAGGAGTATGAATTATCGATATGTTGAAGTTCTTCGCAGCTGCATTCCAAATTTTAAAGTGTGACTAAACATCTCTAGTCAGCAGAAGCACGCAGCCAGGACAAACCCTTCAAATGACCACTGCTCATCACGAGCCGCTCAATGAGCGACACACATCAGGTTCAGCAGCGCTGCAGTGGAGGGTCTCGTGAGTAAACGCAGGTGGGTCCCATGAAAAATCGTACATAATTTATGAGTTGGCTATTTCGTATGGTCTCGCACAATGTTGTTCGCATAAACTCGTAGGACTTCGCCACGTGCAAATTCCCGGATGTCTAATGTGGAAGCGCGAGTTCCGTGCACGAGGCGTTAAGGACATACTTATTAATATTATGCTCTTACCCAAATCCCTTATCTAAACGTAACCAATCAGTAGAGTGTGTAAACATGATAAGTAGCTGTTGTGTGTGACAGAAGCAAGTCGCATATTAGATGGAAACGATGTCCAGCGACATCACTAGCTGTAGTGAAAGTCGTAGGAATTCAAACGATTGCAGTTGCACGATATCAAACGAATTAGCCAAATGTAGAAAATTCGTATGAATACTGACGATTTTGGCGTGAGAGTGTGTTGGTAAACGCGTCTACTTTGCGTTGACTGCACTGTGCGGTTGATCAGATGATAGCCTGCTTTCAGAACAATTGCTGGTATTTTTTGCTAGTAGTTTTATTTTCTGCTATCACTGTTCATTTTTTCTCTACGGCTAAGACATTTTTTATAAATGTGTTTTTTTTTTTCTCCCAATTTGGAATGCCGAATTCCCAGTGCGCTTTTAAGTCCTCATGGTCGTGTAGTGATTCACATCAGTCCGAGTGGCGGACTATGGCCAATCCCGGTTGCCTCTGCGTCTGAGAACGCCAATCACACATCTTATCATGTGGCTTGTTGAGCACGTTGCCACGGAGACATAGCGCATGTGGAGGCTTCACGCCATCCGCTGCGGCATCTGTGCTCGGTGGGGCGCGTGGTAAGTTGAGCACAGATGCCGCAGCGGATTGAGATGATCAAGATAGCATACAGGGTCCTTAACGCTCCACACACACAAGACAGTGACTCTCAAATCAGCATAATTGAAGGTGCACTCAGTCATTGTATAAAATCGATCACTCACGTGAGATGAAGGCTCCATTTTATTAACCTTATAAAAGTTGTTTTATTCTGCATGGACAGGGTCTGTCTGTTTTTCTGTCTGTCTGAATGTCTATCTATTGGTCTGTCTTTTTCTTTCTTTTTGGAGGTTTGGCACAAGGATTTACAGGGGAATTTAAAAATGTCACTTCATGTCAAAAATGTTGCAGACCCCTATTGAAAAGACCAGCTAAAACCAGCTTAAGTTGGTTGGCTGGTTTTAGCTGGTCACCCAGCCTAGTCGGGCTGGTCAGTTAGCTGGTTTCAGATGGGGATTGAACACTTTTTAGCTAGTCAGGCTGGGAGACTAGCTAAGACCATCCTGACCAGCCAAGACCACCCTGACCAGGTAAAACAAGGGATTCAAAACCCCTTTAAAACCAGCCTGACCAACTATGACCAGGCTGGGCAACCAGCTAAAACCAGCCAACCAGCTTATGCTGGTTTTAGCTGGTCTTTTCAGCAGGGCAGCATTTAATAAGTATTTCAATGGCTTTGCAGTGTAAACATCATGAAGTATACATACAATAATATGGCAGTCTACCATCCACATTTTTATAGGCATAAAACACAACACTCAGTTTTATACAATATGTAACGGGGGTCCCGGCTCCATCTCTCTACCCACCAAGGGGTCCTTGGCATGAAAATGGTTGAAGACCCCTGTAATAGAACGTTTGCCATTTAAAATCGGTCAATCTTAAATACGATTATATTAAATTTCCTAAAAATGTACAAAAAACAAAACTAGCAAAAGTTTGAAAAGAGTCTCAATGTTAAGCGGTTTGAGCTGAATTGACTTCACAAATCTGTGGAGAAGAATAAAAACAGAATATTTAAGGAATATCAATATAATGCTGCCTTTCAAGCAATGTAATAATAAATGCATTAGTAATAGTTTTAAACAGGAACTAAAACAGCAGGAACTTTCTCCAGCAGTTTTGTACCTTCCAAACAACGTGCCAAGAATGAAAGAATACACAGCACGAGTCTTCAAAATCATTCACTGCTGACTTATTTTCATACATCCAGAGATGCTCGAAAAGAGAAATAAGAGCAAAATGACTTCCGTGTACCGAAATGTTTTTCTTCTACACTATCATCTCTAATGAAGCTTGTGAGAGTCTCCAGCTGCTGCTCGGGAAAAGAACTGCACTGCACGAACTGTAACTTCAGTCTCGTCCAGCAGATGGAGACAAAGCTTAAAGAGAAGAGAAGCTCATGATCATACTGTGACCACGAGATGAATATCTGCAAGAATCATTAAACATGAGTTAAACTGGGGTGACTAGTAACACCCAGATGTAAACAGCTCTGGCAACACAATGCAGATTATACATGGCCTGGAGGTTATTGTATGTAGGCAAGACTAAATCGTCACAAGAGCTTTTTATCTCAGTACAATCTAATTACACAATTGTGTGTTTTCTCCAGCAGTGATTTTGTATGTTGATTTCAGAAACACCAAGTTTAAATTGGGGTATTTTTATGCAAATGATCTCTCTGTAATCTAAAATTACAATATCATCATATTTGTGTCGTGGCGGTTGGGTAAACTAGTGAATACAATAAGAGCACAGTGGCATACATTCAGGTGAAAGTCAACTATATAATAAAAGTAGATTTCAACCAGAAGGCTGACCTGTGTTCTCAGGAGAAGAGTAGTTTTTATAAATGTCAGGTCTGGACAAAGTGTCACGTTAAATGTTATCAGTTTATTAAGTACAGTATTTGTCAGCCATAACAATGGTTTCATATATGTTTAGTTACCGTTTACACTTTTGCTGTTTCATGCATTTCTTTTCTTTTTTTGCATTATTATACATTTGCACTGGTTAACTTTTGCTGTGACAACTTTACCCATATAGTGGGACAACATGCCTCGCTATCACAAAAGGTCAACATGAACTGCATCTTTTTATTTTTGGGAAATAATAATGGAAATGCTTAATAGCTTAAAGACATTCAGGTTTGTTTTTATATAATAACTGGCTATAAATGTAAACCCAACTTGAGAAACATTAGCTTGAGTAAACTTTATGCCCCAATGCCCCTGATATTACACACATTATTACACTGCGTGAATATAAAGTCAGGATTTTTTCTCATTTTTATTTGGAGCCTGAACTTTATTTCTCCGTCTTGTAAGGTGCAGTTGAAGTCCACGATATGAGAATACTTTGGGTATTTAAAAAGTTGATGATGATTACCCAGTTTGTAAACTGTGTCGAAAGACATGACTTTAATAATCTCCATGAGCGTCATGCCATCAGTTTAAAAAGATGACGAATATAGTGAAAATACAGTAGGTGGACAATAACTATAGGCTAATACATTATAGACCCCCTTACATATGAAATACAACCAGATACAGGACACTCTTTTACCAGATTTGTAATGACCCTATAGGAGGTAGTCTTGTATGCAACCGTATGACAGGCCAAATGTTATTTATTTTCTTAACCCTAAAAATAACAAGAACGCAATGATACCTTGGAAAATGTATTTATTGCTACTTGACAACACATTAGGTCACGTCAAATGCAGCGCAAAATTAAGAGTACAATATTACAAGTACGTTTATTTGCACAGTACTTTTTTTTATCCCCCTTTTCTCCCAATGTGGAATGCCCAATTCCCACTACTTAGTAGGTCCTCGTGGTGGCGCGGTTACTCGCCTCAATCCGGGTGGTGGAGGACAAGTCTCAGTTGCCTCCGCGTCTGAGACCGTCAATCCGTGCATCTTATCACGTGACTCGTTGTGCATGACACCGCGGAGACTCACAGCATGTGGAGACTCATGCTACTCTCCACGATCCACACACAACTCACCACACGCCCCATTGAGAGCGAGAACCACTAATCACGACCACGAGGAGGTTACCCCATGTGACTCTACGCTCCCTAGCAACCGGACCAATTTGGTTGCTAAGGAGACCTGGCTGGAGTCACTCAGCATGTCCTGGATTCAAACTCGCAACTACAGGGGTGGTAGTCATCGTCAATACTTGCTAAGCTACACAGGCCCCCTATTTGCACAGTACTTTAAAAAAACACACATTTGGGGGGCCTGGGTAGCTCAGTGGTAAAATACGCTGGATATCACCCCTGGAGTTCGCTAGTTCACTAGTTCGCTAGTTCGAATCCTAGGGTGTGCTGAGTGACTCCAGCCAGGTCTCCTAAGCAACCAAATTGGCCCGGTTGCTAGGGAGGGTAGAGTCACATAGGGTAACCTCCTCGTGGTTGCTATAATGTGGTTTGTGCTCGGTGGGGCGCGTGGTGAGTTGAGCGCAGATGCCGCAGCGGATGGCGTGAAGCCTCCACATGCGCTATGTCTCCGTGGCAACGTGCTCAACAAGTCACATGATAAGATGTGTGATTGGCGTTCTCAGACGCGGAGGCAACAGGGATTGGCCATAGTCCGCCACCCGGACTGAGGTGAATCACTACGCGACCATGAGGACTTAAAAGCGCACTGGGAATTGGGCATTCCAAATTGGGAGAAGAAAAAAAAACACATTTATAAAAAATGTCTTAGCCGTAGAGAAAAAATGAACAGTGACTGCAGAAAATAAAACTACTAGCAAAAAATACCAGCAAATGAATTACTATCTTTTATTGTAAGAAATGCTAGTTTCTGAAGAAACAAGTATAGTTTCACCTTGTCTGTATAACTATGGCCAATGGTTTAGAATCAAACTAAATTACAAAAGCAACCAGTGACTAAACCAAATGCACCATTTTGCAGAATCAAATTCTTTGTTGTTCGTTGTGGCAAATTCTTCGTTTTTTTTTAATTTATTTCTGATCAGAATGAGCTTTGTTGACAAGTGTTCTCGTGTACACAAGGAATTTTTTTTGGTGATAGGAGAAACAAGTGCACACAGAACATTACAGTGAGACACAGAATATGAAACAAGGTAAGAGTATAAATAGACACAAATAACAGGACATATAACAGAATGGTGTATGTACATGTGCAAGTGGTAATATATGTGCAAGGTAGGGGTATATACAGTTATTGAATTAAATATGAGTGAATTTACATATGTACATGACATAGTTATACATTATTGCACTATGGGGGAGTCCTGAGACAGTTTAATTGTTCATGTGGTAAATGGCCTGAGGGTAGAAACTGTTCTTGTGCCTGGTTGTCCTGGCGCTGAGTGCTCTGTAACGCCGGCCAGAGGGCAACAGTTCAAAGAGGGGGTGGACAGGGTGTGTGGGATCCAGAGTGATTCTACCTGCACGTTTCCTCACTCTGGAGATGTACAGGTCTTGGAGGGTTGGCAGGGGGGCACCAATAATCCTCTCAGCAGTCCTGACTGTCTGTTGTAGCTTCCTTCTGTCTGATTTGGTGGCTGAACCAAACCAGACAGTTATAGATGTACACAGGACAGACTCAATGTAGAACTGAGTCAGCAGCTCCTGTTGCAGGTTGAACTTCCTCAGCTATTTTAATACTATTTTAAAATATTTTATAAAAAATATATATTATTATTTTTTAATAATTAAATAATAATATTATTGCAATGCAACTTGATAACATGATGTTTTGACCGGTAGGCTATCACTTTCACTTTCACTTTCAGTCTTTATTGTCCTTGAGAGGCAATTCAGAGAGCCAATAAACAAAAAGAATTATCATCAAATAATAAAAATATTATGAGCTACTTATGAAAGTAGGCCTTATAACCTACTGCTGGAATAAAATCTAAAAAATTGGCTACAGAGGGCCTGGGTATCTCAGTGAGTATTGACGCTGACTATCACACCTGAAGTCGCGAGATCGAATCCAGGGCGTGCTGAGTGACTCCAGTCAGGTCTCCTAAGCAACCAAATTGGCCCGGTTGCTAGGGAGGGTAGAGTCACATGGGGTAACCTCCTTGTGGTCGCTATAATGTGGTTCTTGCTCTCGCTGGGGCGTGTGGTGAGTTGTGTGTGGATGCCGCGGAGAATAGCATGAAGCCTCCACATGCGCTAGGTCTCCGCGGTAACGCGCTCAACAAGTCACGTGATAAGATGCACGGATTGACTGTCTCAAATGCGGAGGCAACTGAGATTCGTCCTCCACCACCTGGATTGAGGCAAGTCACTACGCCACCATGAGGACTTAGAGCGCATTGGGAATTGGGCATTCCACATTGAGGAGAAAAAGGGGCAAATAAAATTGGCTACCATGCAAATCTCTTACCATTTCACCCCTAATACTGTAGAAATGCAAAAAAGGCTAGTGCTTTTATAAATGTATAAACTTCACAATTCTGCTTTAAAACAAGGGACTAAAATGGTTCAAGGCATGAAAACAAAAAACAAAAACGAATGAAATTTTTTGCAGAATATAACCGAAAGCGGGAACAAAGTGATTTCCAATTGTTCCAGAGTGAAAATGTTATTTCTGGTAACCGGTTATAACCGGATAATTTCGTTCCGAGAATTTTTTCATGAAACCAAAGGTCAAAGGGTTTATCACAGAACTACACCACTTAATGTTGCCCGTAAACATGAAACATGTGCTTTGATCCTGAAGGAAACTGCTGCATCACACATTTCTTAATTGCCCGTTGTGTATGTTGCATTCTCTGAATGAAGACCTTTTTAACAACTATGTATAATTACTACATATACATGCACGGCTGTTTCCAAATCTTCACTGAATTATTGTTAGATATGATGCATTAATACAGATTTGATGCTGTTGGGTTTTGATGGAGAAGCAGAACTATAATTAAAATTATCATTAACTGTTAATTAACTGCTTGTTATGATTTCAATGCCGATAAATTCAGCACACAGGAAAAAAAATTATAGCTTATTTCCACTTATTTTTGGGCTTGTTTTTCCAGACAAGGTTGCTTGTTTCTCTTGTGAGTTTTGGCAACACTGCGATTGGTATTTCACCCACCCCTTTACTGTCATTTTAAAAAGAATGTTATTAACTGTTCTTTTATTTTGTTGTAACCGGTTACCATTTGGAAAAGAGGCTGCGGAACTTCTGAACCGGAACGAAAAAATTACATTTTTGCTCAGAACGAACCGAAATGAAAAACATTTAGTTTTTAGTCCCTCCTATAAACCCTCTCAAAATTGGCCCCATTTATTTCGATTTTTAACTTTTATTGAACCCAGAATATTCCTTTAAGGAACAGCCAGTTTATACATTTTAGGCCTGTGCCCTGATTTTTAATATTCTTTCAAGATTTTTAATTAATTTACATTATTTTGAAATACCATATTTTAAGTAATTTAGATTTTCTCCCCTTTTCTCCCCAATTTGGAATGCCCAATTCCCAATGCGCTCTAAGTCCTCGTGGTGGCGTAGTGACTCGCCTCAATCCGGGTGGCGGAGGATGAATCTCAGTTGTCTCCGCGTCTGAGACCGTCAATCTGCGCATCTTATCACGTGACTTGTTGAGCACGTTACCGCAGAGACGTAGCGCGTGTGGAGGCTTCACGCTATTCTCCGCGGCATCCATGCACAACTCACCACACGCCCCACCGAGAGCGAGAACCACATTATAGCGACCGCGAGGAGGTTACCCCATGTGACTCTACCCTCCCTAGCAACCGGGCCAATTTGGTTGCTTAGGAGACCTGACTGGAGTCACTCAGCACACCCTGGATTCAAACTAGCGAACTCACGACTCCAGGTGTGATAGTCAGTGTCTTCACTCGCTGAGATACCCAGGCCTGCTGAAGTTTGTTTTTATTGTGTTGGATGGTGAGTCAAACCAGTCACTCCAACAGACTGCATTAAAAACTGCACAAGGTTTCTACATCCTCTAATAATTGTGAAAACGAATCATTTCACATCAACTCTTGATGACAGAATACAATAAATAAGAAAGTGCACTAAGAAAATAAATAGAATTATTACTTGGTTTAGTTTATAGAAATAAAATACAGTATTGTGTTATGGTGCATTATGTACATTTAAATATGTATTGCTCAAAACAAACAAATGTTTAGACTGTAGGTAAGTTTTAGCACTTGTGTTAAGATCCCCACAGTGAAAGTCAGAGGGACACAATGTGCAAGATGTTACAGTAGATTTACTCAGTTCTTCCTTGCATCACCTGTTTACCTAAAGCTCTGCTCCTCTTAACCTGCAGTTACATCACAAAACTTTAATCATGAAACTTTTTCAGCGAAACCGTGCTCTTCAGCCAATCACAGACGCGACATCCACCTACATGTTGACCCCAAACAACTGCAACGATTGGCTGCGACCAAAACGTCCTGCTTCCCGCGGGAAGAGCTTTTTCCTGAAAAAGAGACACTTGAACTAAGGACACTAAGTCTAAGTTGGCTAACGGTCAGAGAGACGTCGACAGAGACTGACACTAAAAAAACGAATTTACCTCCGTATTGGCCTGAAAGAGGATTTGGGTAGTTGGTGAGTTGTCATATTTCATTGTTTTTACTAATGTAACATGATTTCATGATGATTTTCATGATGAGACAATCTCTTGAAAATCATTATTTGTGGTAACTTGTGAAAAGTCAGTCATGATTTCATGATGCTAGTTACAGGTTCATTACCGCGAGACAGCGCACTTTGAAATTAAGAAAGTTCGGCTTTCAGTGTCATTATTCAAAAGTGCATCCATCTGATCAAAGTGCATTAATGTTGCCGCCTTCTCCAAATACGATATATGATGTTAATATTCCCTTTGAATCACCATAAAATAGTTGAACCATGAATAGAACTTAGCTTAAATAAATATGATTGGTGGGCAGACATTGACTGTGAACAAAAACACCCATTCATTCATTCTCTTTATAGTGAATACTACAGAATATAGGGAATAGGGAGCGATATCAGACTGCAGGGAACCAGCCAGTTGATTACAGTCACCTCTGATTCTCAATGGCACGCGGCAGCCGCGACTCTATCCCAAAACGAATAGGTCACTGTTACCACATCCCGTGTATATACTAACAGATAGTTTTCATTCTGTGACCCTGGGCGATTTAAAGATGGATCTGCCTGCACACGACAATTCATTGGTAATTATTATCTCTATTTTGCATGTTACATATATATGTGCCATAGTATGTCTATATGTAACATTTTAATATCTATAGTGCATATCATGTGATACATTTTTGGTTCATATATGCGGCCACACATATTAGCCAATCCTTCTTGGTCCTAAATGCATCTGACTCTAGTGCTCGTGTCTGGTGCATTTCTGTGCTGTCTAAATCAGAGATCTTTTTCAGCATATTTTTGAAAATGAATATGAATCATTCCAAAATAATCAAATCAAATAGTGAGCAAATTTCAGATTTCACGATGCATCAATCTTTAGATAAAGAATCGTAAGCGAACTGAATCATTGTACACCCCTAGTTCATCCGCTTGAATTGATGTTGACGTTTAGCCTTGTGAAAAGTCATTCTTCTCAAAGATCATGATAACTGACATCATGTTCTCCTCCACAGCTTATCATGGATAACATCTCGGATTTGAGCCTGAATAACACCATCTCTGGTTGGCGCCGTCCTCTGTGGTATAATTTTGAAGAATGTGCGGTAGCGCCGTATGGGTTTGTCTTCTATTTTGGGGTGAAAGTCTTCAACCTGGCTGTGGGGTTCCCAACAAATGTCCTCGTGATGTGGCAGATTTTGATGAAGAAGAGTGAAGGCTCAACATCCGACATCTTCATTTTCAACCTTTCCATCCTGGATGCATTTTTCTGCCTCATGACACCAGTAGACATGGTCAATCGGCTTTACCTCGCCAATCAAGGCATCTGGTACTTACAGCGTTTTGCCTATGGGCTGAAAGACATGGCACCTTTATTCCTCACCTGTATTTGCCTGGACCGTTACATCGCTGTGGTCCACCCCATCCTATTTACCGGTATCCGTGACAACCGCATCCGAACTGGGGTGTCTGTGGTGGTTTGGGGAGCTATCCTGGCCTATGCGTTGACCAAGTGTATCTTGGGGGTGTTGAGTGCAAACGAGGTGTTCAGCGGTGTCATCCTCTCGGCGTTCTTCATCATGGTCTTCTGTAACTTGTCCATCATCTGGGTCCTCAGGAAGAGCGTTGCGGGGAAAGAGACAATGAACCCCATAAAGAAGAAGGCCTTCAAAATGGTGATCATCCTTCTCGCCATCATCGTGGTGAACTATCTTCCTCCTGTGGCTCTCATGCCGTTTGCTTCCACGTACTCGTTTGTGACGCTGTTCTGTAAGATCAGCACATCCGTGTTCTCCATCATGGACTTGAGCTGCACTATTGAGCCTCTGCTGTACATCTCGAAGATGGGGCGATCTGCATTTTGTTCGTGTCTGAATGGTCCCTCAAAGAAACCTGTCAATGTCAGTGTCTGAAACTCGGAGAAGACCACCTGTTTTTACATGCCTTGAGACTCTTGGTCCATCTGTCTAATTAGGTAGTTCTCAACTGGAGGGTCACAAAAATGGGTTGCATGTCTGTTCTGAAGGGAAAAACAATGAAAAATAGAAATAATTAAATGCAACTAATCATATAATCATGCATAGGATAGCAAATTAACATTTGAAAGGAAGGAGAAAATGCTTCCCATCTTTAGTTGTTGATGCATTTTATCACAAACATGAACAGGTTGTGATGTACCCTCATCTTTAAAAACCATGAACTAAACTACACAAAATAAAAGGAAATACCTCCCAGTCTACATGAAATACAGATTCACTTGTAGTGAGGACAAACAAATGGATTGTGTCACCCAAAATATGTTTTGAGGGGTGAATTAATGGCTGCCAAGAGCATGAAACCATCAACTGTCAGTAGACGTTTTGCAATAAAAAATTATATTAAATTCTACTTACTTCATAATTTTGCTGGGCCTGTGTAGTTCATGGTAATATTCCTACATTTCAATGTTTGATTTTAAGAACAGTTTTGCTAACTAATGTTCGATGAACAATTTAGGTAATGTGATGGGTCGTCACTTGATGTTCAATGTAAAATCTGGGTCCTGAGTTTGACAACCAATGATTAAAACCACTGCTCTTGATATTAACATGTTGATTTTGGCTGTTTTCTGAGTTTTGTGCGTTTATCCAGACGTCGTCTGTTTGCTTCTTTTTACATCTGCTCAATTCACTGCTAATTCCTGATGTTTCACGGCTAATGACTCTTTTTTTTAGATTGATAATTCGACTCTGAGAATATAAAGACAGAGTGAAGATTGTCTGTAAGATGAACTGCTGAACGATTCTTCACTTGTTCTTCTTGTTTTGTGTTCTTTTTACAATCAGGTAATCTCATTCTGTTATTTCTCACGGATTAGATACCAGGTTTCCCAATGCATAATTAAGACCATAACGAGTCACTAATGAAGTTAATTAAAATGCCTGGGGATTAATTATGACCTGGCTGAGGTGACACAGATGGTACAAGCTTGTAATCGTGTAGTTAGAAGATGCTACGAGCTTAATTAACATGAAAAACATTTACAATAGGTGGTGACGTGACCTCCTGATGTCATCAGTCTCAATCTTTGATTCATATTCTATATGCTTTTTAAAAGTGAAATTTGCTGCTGTATTTTGCACAAAATATGTATAGCAATGTGAGCAGGTTGTGTTACAGTGATTAAAAGTCAGATTTTGTATTAATGGTTTAATCAGATATAAAACAATATATTTGCATACAACATATTTGTATCTGATGTTACTGCTCTGTTGATTCATTAGTAAATATGATGTACATATAATGAACGTTTGTATCATGAATATGATTCACCCATTAAATTAACACTGAATCTCTTCATTTTAACAGCCATTAAAACATGTTCAACAATTAACATAATGAATACAACTAAAAAGCCTCAGAATCAGAGACATTATTGACAAAATACCATTTAAGAACACAAAACCTCAAATATTGAAATAATTTTGTTTATGCAATTGGAAAAAAGTAATTCTGTCATTTCCATGAACAATTCTGATTATATCTGTAGAAAATGTTTAACGTATGGTAATTTTGGCACACATCTCTCTAAGACTTTCTTTGCTGGCTGGTGGACCGTTAACTGATGTTACATATCCAGGGTACCTGTGACAGAACTCCGGCACTGTACAGGTGAGACTCATCTTTGTTTCATCAGGTGAAGAGACCAGTGGAATCAGTTTGGCATGAGCATAATCAATTTCATATCCCTCAAATATAAGCCCCACCCCCCCATGCATCAAGCCCCGCCTCAAGCAGCCGGGACACCTTTCGGTTCGCCAGCACCAGCTCCAAGGGTTGGGGAGTAACGGAATACATGTAACGGGATTATGTATTTAAAATACAAAATATAAGTAACTGTATTCCACTACAGTTACAATTTAAATCATTGGTAATTAGAATACAGTTACATTCAAAAAGTATTTTAATTACTGAAGAGATTACATTGCATTTTATTGTCATTTGTTTCATTTAATATTTAGACATTTCAGATGGAAAACATTTATACATATAAATGATGTGATCCAAAGTGCATTTGAACAGCGGTGAAACACTTATGATCACTTATGATGTGTTACATTCATACGAGCAGACAGAGAAGTAAGTTTGAAGTAAGTTTGGAGCAGAAGAAATAGAAATAAACCTTGTGTAAATTGTCAGCTTTACGCTAAGCTAAAATGCTATTTCTAGCC
The DNA here is from genome assembly GCF_019703515.2 of Myxocyprinus asiaticus. Taxonomy (NCBI): domain Eukaryota; kingdom Metazoa; phylum Chordata; class Actinopteri; order Cypriniformes; family Catostomidae; genus Myxocyprinus; species Myxocyprinus asiaticus. The sequence continues at coordinate 52,462,889 of NC_059352.1, forward strand.
ATTTTACATGCACACGTTACCAGACACGATCATATTTATTTATCAAGAAAATTCATGTTGGATCATAATTTCTTTTTTTCTAGTAAGACCTTTGATGGACTCAAGATGGCGCCGAGTATGGCTGCTGCGTTGCGAGCTCCGACACAGCATTGTAGTGTTTTGTTTGTTTTGTTTACAGTTCTTATGTTTTTTGTCTTGGATGTTGTCTGCCTTATTGTCTACGACAGACAAACACTTTTGGACATCAGTTCTGCAATTACACACCATAAACCGGACTTCAAATTCCTCAATGCTGATCCACTGATTACAAACACACCAGCGGAGCCCTTTGTCTGGGCCGCCCAGCCGCGGAAATGCAAAAGGAAAAGGTGAAACGGAGCCGGCGTTCTCATCGGAGTAAGACGTCGTGCAAATCGACCCCCGCTACCCAGTATTCTACTGGCAAATGTTCAGACTCTGGATAACAAGCTCTGCGGGCTGAGAGCGCGGATCTCTTTCCAACGAGAGACGAGGGACTGCTTTATCTGCCTTACAGAAACTTGGATGTCTGCAGAGATTCCAGACTCAGTCATTGAACCCGTGGGGTTCTCCATGCACCGAGTGAAAGACCTCTCATGTAAAAGCAGAGGTGGTGGTGTATGATTTATGATCAACAAATCCTGGTGTGATCAGAGGAACGTACATTCTATTTCTGCTCTCCTGATCTGGAATTTCTCATGCTTCTGTGTCGACCATTCTGGATACTGAGGGAATTCACAGCGGTCATTATCACTGCTGTGTACATCCCCCCACAAGCCGACACAGACCGGGCACTCAAGGAACTGTATGGGAGTATAAGTGAGCAGGAAACCGCGCACCCTGAGGCCGCGTTTATTGTGACGTGGAGAGAGCTCTTGCGGGCGAAGCTACAGATGTTAGTTCACTCTCTGTCTCTGTAGCAGATGTAACCCGATCCTTACGACGGGTGAATATCCACAAAGCCGCGGGTCCAGATGGCATTCCAGGCCGCGTCATCAGAGCGTGCGCGAACCAACTGGCTGGTGTTTTTATGGACATTTTCAACCTTTCCCTCTCTATGTCTGTAGTCCCCACATGCTTTAAAATGTCCACCATTGTGCCTGTTCTAAAGCAATCCAAAATCACTTGCTTAAATGACTGGCATCCTGTTGTTCTGACCCCCGTCATCAGCAAATATTTTGAGAGACTAATCAGAGATTACATCTGCTCTGTGCTGCCTCTCTCACTAGACCCATTGCAGTTTGCTTACCGCAGCAACCGCTCCACTGATGATGCCATTGCATCTACAATACACACTGCTCTCTCCCACCTGGAAAAAAAGAACACTTATGTAAGAATGCTGTTTGTAGACTACAGCTCAGCATTCAACACCATAGTGCCCTCCAAGCTAGATGAGAAACTCCGGGCTCTGGGCTTAAACAGCTCACTGTGCAGCTGGATCCTGGACTTCCTGTCAAGCAGACGCCAGGTTGTTAGAATGGGCAGCAACATCTCCTCATCACTGACCCTCAACACTGGAGCCCCGCAGGGCTGTGTTCTCAGCCCACTCCTGTATTCCTTGTACACACATGACTGTGTGGCAACACACAGCTCCAATGCCATCATTAAGTTTGCTGATGATACGATGGTGGTAGGTCTGATCACTGACAATGATGAAACAGCCTACAGAGAGGAGGTGCACACTCTGACACACTGGTGTCAGGAGCACAACCTCTCCCTCAACGTCAGTAAGACAAAGGAGCTTGTGGTGGACTTCAGGAGAAGAGATAGAGAACACAGTCCCATCACCATCAATGGAGCACCAGTGGAGAGAGTCAGCATCTTCAAGTTCCTGGCTGTCCACATCACTGAGGAACTCACATGGTCCATCCACACTGAAGCCGTTGTGAAGAAGGCTCATCAGCGCCTCTTCTTCCTGAGACGGCTGAGGAAGTTTGGAATGAACTGCCACATCCTCACATGGTTCTACACCAGCACTGTAGAGAGCATCCTGACTGGCTGCATCTCTGCCTGGTATGGCAATAGCACCGCCCACAACCGCAAAGCACTGCAAAGGGTGGTGCGAACTGCCAGACACATCATCGGAGGTGAGCTTCCCTCCCTCCAGGAACATATATACCAGGCGGTGTGTGAAAAAAGCTCGGAGGATCATCAGAGACTCCAGCCACCCGAGCCATGGGCTGTTCTCACTGCTACCATCAGGCAGGTGGTATCGCAGCATCAGGACCCGCACCAGCCGACTCCATGACAGCTTCTTCCCCCAAGCAATCAGACTTTTGAACTCTTGATTTCCCACAATCAAAATACATCAGCACTGCACATTATTACTCATATCTCACACTGGACTGTCATAAATTATATTATTATTATATTATATTCTCTCATAACAACACACTGGCAACTACTATCAACCGACAGCCTGAATGTCAATACAGTACAACACAACCTACTGTACATTTTATATATACTATATATACTTTTTTTTATTGTATAATGTGTATGCTATATTGTGTGCATTGTATACTGTACACTGAATGTTATTATTTGTATATTGTGTTGTGTGTAATTATGTGTATATTAGACTTTAATTGTATTGTGTTAATCTGATGTTTATTGTAAATTGGTATATGTCTCATCACTGTCACAACTGCTATATTGATCGGAACTGCACCCAAGAATTTCACACACTATTGCACTTGTGTATATGGTTGTGTGACAATAAAAGTGATTTGATTTGATTTGATTTGATATTAGGGCAAAAATCATATTCTTGATAATAATTTTTGTATTGTTTTCCTGTAAAAATATCTAAAAATCCTTAAAACAAGATCAATTAGATTTATCTTGTTTTAAAAACAACACTGCATAAGATATTTAGGTTTTTCAGAGAATGTATTTTTAACATGTGTATTTTGTCTTAATTTACTGGCAGAGTTTTTATAGTTAAAACAGAACTGTCAATCTGTCAATCTTAATAAATTCAACAATCTTCAATTTCTTAAAAGTTTACAATAACCAAAACTGATTGAAATTATTCAAAACAAAAGTCTGAATAGAGTATTTGAATAGAGTCTGTGTGTTAAGCAGTTTGAGCTGAATTGACTAAATAAAAAATAGAATAATTGAGGAATATCAATACAATGCTGCCAATTGCAGATTGTGCAAAATAAGCAAGTACAACCCTCCATTTTTTATACCATGGCTGTAAGCGATTTTTGCCATACTGGAATTTCCGAGCTGAGCCGTTGAATAAGCCACGCCCCCTCTTTCCAAAATCTTTGTGACCGACACCGAGCAGAACACCATCATCCCACGGTTGTCAAACACCACAGTAGCAAAATAGGGCCCTCAAATGACAACTGTTATGAAAAACATGGCATAAAAATGACATTAAGCCACAAATATTTCACTGCAACTACAACACCATTAGAACAGGCAAAATGATTGACAGGTGGTGAGATATCTCATGACACTCATTTCTCTAATATCTTTCAGGGAGTAGGAAAAAAATGCATACCTTTTCATGAAAAAAGCACCTTTAAGCAATGTAATAAATTTACATTAGACAAAAAATACATTAGACATAGATTTAAGGGTCTACAATTCGGTGACATTTCGAAACTTGAAATTTTTGAAAAATAAAACATACTTTTACAAGTATCTTTATGTTTCACCATTAAAGGGACATGTTTGATATTTTATTTGTCATATTGGTCAAGCTAAATGATGAAAAAAATTCAGATGCCCATCCAGTTAAATGGGCAGAGTCAAGGTGGACAATAACATCGTGGACAATAACAGGGTGGGCAATAACAGGGTGGACAATAACGGGGTGGACAATAATGGAATGGACAATAACGGGGTGGACAATAACAGGGTGGGCAATAACAGGGTGGGCAATATCGGGGTGGACAATAATGGGGTGGACAATAATGGAGTGGACAATAACGGGGTGGACAATAACAGGGTGGGCAATAACAGGGTGGACAATATCGGGGTGGACAATAATGGGGTGGATAATAACAGAGTGGACAATAATGGGGTGGACAATAACAGGGTGGAAAATAACGGGGTGGACAATATCAGGGTGAACAATAACGGGGTGGACAATATCGGGGTGGACAATAATGGGGTGGCCAATAACAGACTGGACAATAAGGGGGTGGACAATAATAGGGTGGACAATAACGGGGTGGATAATAAAAGGGTGGACAATAACAGGGTGGACAATAACGGGGTGGATAATAAAAGGGTGGACAATAACAGGGTGGACAATAACGGGGTGGATAATAAAAGGGTGGACAATAACAGGGTGGATAATAATGGGGTGAACAATAACAGGGTAGACAATAACGGGGTGGACAATAACCGGGTGGGCAATAATGGGGTGGACAATAACGGGGTGGATGATAACGGGCTGGACAATAACAGGATGGACAATAACATGGTGGACAATAACGGGGTGGACAGTAACAGGGTGCACAATAAAGGTTGGACAATAACAGAGTGGACAATAACAGACTGGACAATAACAGAGTGGACAATAACAGACTGGACAATAAAGGGTGGACAATAACAGAGTGGACAATAACAGACTGGACAATAACAGAGTGGACAATAACAGAGTGGACAATAACAGGGTGGACAATAAAGGGTGGACAATAACGGGGTGGACAATAACAGGGTGGACAATAATGGGGTGGATGATAAGAGGGTGGACAATAACAGAGTGGACAATAACAGGGTGGACTACATGGACTACAGGGTGGACAATAACGGGGTGGACAATAACCGGGTGGGCAATAATGGGGTGGACAATAATGGGGTGGATGATAACGGGCTGGACAATAACAGGGTGGACAATAATGGGGTGGACAGTAACAGGGTGCACAATAACAGGGTGGACAATAACAGGGTGCACAATAACAGAGTGGACAATAAAAGGGTGAACAATAAAGGTTGGACAATAACAGAGTGGACAATAAAGGGTGGACAATAACAGAGTGGACAATAACAGAGTGGACTACAGGGTGGACAATAACGGGGTGGACAATAACAGACTGGACAATAACATAGTGGACAATAACAGGGTGGACAATAACAGAGTGGACAATAAAGGGTGGACAATAACAGGGTGGACAATAAAGGGTGGACAATAAAGGGTGGACAATAACGGGGTGGACAATAACAGACTGGACAATAACAGAGTGGACAGTAACAGAGTGGACAATAACAGGGTGGACAATAAAGGGTGGACAATAACGGGGTGGACAATAACAGGGTGGACAATAAAGGGTGGAAAATAATGGGGTGGACAACAACGGGGTGGACAATAAAGGGTGGACAATAACGGGGTGGACAATAACAGAGTGGACAATAACAGGGTGGACTACAGGGTGGACATTAACAGAGTGGACAATAACGGGGTGGATGATAAGAGGGTGGACAATAACAGAGTGGACAATAACAGGGTGGACTACATGGACTACAAGGTGGACAAAAATGGGGTGGACATTAACAGAGTGGACAATAACAGGGTGGACAATAATGGGGTGGACATTTAGTGAATAAATTAGCCACAACATGGTCTGTCAATGATACCTACAAACATTTTTATAAACTTATATTGATAACTTTATTTCTGTTAACATAAATATATTGACATTTTAAAATTACATTAATTGTCACTATATCTTCCCATAACAGGGTGGACATGTTATGCTTGACCACATAAGACTAACACCACAAAATAAAGGAACACTTTATTGTTCTTCAAATAATTCAAAATATTTTTGCTGAATGGATGATGTCCACCTCTAGTGTGTGTGATGTCATTTCATAAGATTTATCTTCAATTAAAGGTCACAGTATCATGACATAACATGGTGGACAGTATATCAAGGGACAAACAAAAAACTCCACTAATACTATCCGTGTTAAAATGACATATTTACCACAAAAAGAATACATGTTAGTGAGCAAATGTAATACTAAACTTAAAGATGTATGACTTGCAGCTCTGGGGGCATGAGGAAATAACAATGCAAAAATTGTACTGGGAACTTAAATGTCACAGCATTGTAGGAATGACCCTTAAACAGGAACTAAAACAGCAGGAACTTTCTCCAGCAGTTTTGTACCTTCCAAACAATGTGCCAAGAATGAAAGAATACACAGCACGAGTCTTCAAAATCATTCACTGCTGACTTATTTTCATACATCCAGAGATGCTCGAAAAGAGAAATAAGAGCAAAATGACTTCCGTGTACCGAAATGTTTTTCTTCTACACTATCATCTCTAATGAAGCTTGTGAGAGTCTCCAGCTGCTGCTCGGGAAAAGAACTGCACTGCACGAACTGTAACTTCAGTCTCGTCCAGCAGATGGAGACAAAGCTTAAAGAGAAGAGAAGCTCATGATCATACTGTGACCACGAGATGAATATCTGCAAGAATCATTAAACATGAGTTAAACTGGGGTGACTAGTTACACCCAGATGTAAACAGCTCTGGCAACACAATGCAGATTATACATGGCCTGGAGGTTATTGTATGTAGGCAAGACTAAATCGTCACAAGAGCTATTTATCTCAGTACAATCTAATTACACAATTGTGTGTTTTCTCCAGCAGTGATTTTGTATGTTGATTTCAGAAACACCAAGCTTAAATTGGGGTATTTTTATGCAAATGATCTCTCTGTAATCTAAAATTACAATATCATCATATTTGTGTCGTGGCGGTTGGGTAAACTAGTGAATACAATAAGAGCACAGTGGCATACATTCAGGTGAAAGTCAACTATATAATAAAAGTAGATTTCAACCAGAAGGCTGACCTGTGTTCTCAGGAGAAGAGTAGTTTTTATAAATGTCAGGTCTGGATAAAGTGTCACGTTAAATGTTATCAGTTTATTAAGTACAGTATTTGTCAGCCATAACAATGGTTTCATATATGTTTAGTTACCGTTTACACTTTTGCTGTTTCATGCATTTCTTTTCTTTTTTTTTGCATTATTATACATTTGCACTGGATAACTTTTGCTGTGACAACTTTTCCCATATAGTGGGACAACATGCCTCGCTATCACAAAAGGTCAACATGAACTGCATCTTTTTATTTTTGGGAAATAATAATGGAAATGTTTAGCAGCTTATTAGTATCCAAGACATTCAGGTTTGTGTTTATACAGTAGCTGACTTTAAAATATAAACCCAACTTGAGTGATATTCGCTGGAGTAAAAAAGGGTGACATCAAGCCCCAGTCTCCTTGATATTGTAATTTACTACACAGAATGCACATTTACGCTAGGGTGTAAACAGCATCTGCCATAAAAACAAACTCCTACAAATTAAATTCAGTCATTGATTCTGTATATTCACCAATCCTCATTCATTATTTGCTAATCTTTATAAACATGAGTAAAGTTCCTGGTTTGTGAACTGGTGTGATCAGGTTTAAACACATCAGCTTCTAAAAGATCACACACCCAACAGTGAGTAACACACGCACACACATGTTGGTGCAGCTATCATTATGAGGACTCTCCATAAACATAATGATTTTTATACTGTATGAACTATAGATTCTATCCCCTAACCCTAAACCTATCCCTCACAAAAAACTTTCTGCATTTTTACATTTTCAATAAAACAAAAATGCAAAATAATATGTTATTTCCCTTGTGAGGACCACCCAAAAGATCCTCACAACCAGAAATGTCCTCACAGAACAGGTTGATTCTCAATAATTAGTCCTCCCAAGTATAGCAAAACCTGTACACAAACAAACACACACACACACACACACACACACACACACACACCCACACCCAACAGTGAGTCACACACACACACACACCCAACAGTGAGTCACACACACACACACACACACACACACACACACACACACACACACACACCCAACAGTGAGTCACACACACACACACACACACACAGACACACGCTCTCTCACACACACACAGACACTCCCTATTGACTCTTTATCTGTCTCAACCATCTGTGAAAGGAGTCAGATTAGACTGTATATGCCAAGCATTAATAAATTAAAATGTGTGTAAAAACAAATGTTTTACATAAATGTAAATATTAGATATGTCACTGTGTACAACAGACTCGGTTTAGTCTCAGTGAGTTCGAAGCTCCTCAAGTGTTTCTCAGATAAAGTCTGAGCAGATTTAGAAGATCAGTGAGCTAAATATACAATCCCTGAATGAGACTAGAGCTACTCTGCTCTCTTTAATGCAGTGGTCTGTTACACACTACTTTATATTTATTGGACCAGTGACTGTGATATATCATCATCAATATCAATGACATAGAATAGTCCAAAGAGTCAAAACTGGAGCCTGTCTTACAACACATACGCACACTTACACTATAATCCCTTAATGAACCTAATGAAGCATTAACCCATTAAACTGATGAGCAGAAAGCATCAAACAATCCTTCCTTTATAACACATTCAGGTTGAGGCAGAAACTGCTTGAGGGTCTTAACGGTGAAATACGGAGAGTCTCTCATGAGAACTGGTGGAGTTTGTCCTTCACAGTGTGTTGATGATCTGAGTTCAATTTACAAATCCTTAAAACCAGACTCAACACACATTCATCTGCTCTCAGTTCCTCAAACAAATTTACTTTATGCATTTAGCAGGTGGATTTACCCATAGAAACTCAAGTGCATTCAAGGTTAACCTTTTTTTGAACGCACATGTTTCCTGGGAATCAAACCCAAGACTTTGACTTCACAAGAACATGTTAGACCAGTTCAGCAACAGGAAACCACAGACTTTGTTCCACAGACATGCCATCTCTCAAACACCATTTATAACTGGGTAGTTGACAAATAACATGGACATACATTTTATTTTTCAACATCAAGATTTTGATTAAAATGTACAATTGTGGCCAAAAATATTGGCACCCTTGGTAAATATGAGCAAAGATGGCTGTGAAAAATATGTCCTTATTGTTAATCCTTTTGGTCTTTCATTCAAAATATTCACAAAAATGTGTCCTCCAATGGATATCAAACAATTCCAAACACAACCCAAGTTTTATCAAAAAAACAAATATTGGTAATTATTGGCACCCTTTTATTCAATACTTTGTTCAACCTCCCTTTGCCAAGATAACAGCTCTGAGTTTTCTCCTATAATGCATAATGAGGTTGGAGAACACCTGGCAAGTGATCTGAGACCATTCCTCCATACAGAATCTCTCCAGATCCTTCAAATTCAGAGGTGCACGCTGATGGACTCTCCTCTTCAGTTCACCCCTCAGGTGTTCTATGGGGTTCAGGTCAAGAGACTGGGATGGCCATGGCAGAACCTTGATTTTGTGGTCAGTGAACCATTTGTGTGTTTATACTGATGTTTGTTTTGGATCATTGTCCTGCTGGAATATTCAACCAGGGCCCATTTTAAGCTTTCTGGCAGGGGCAATCAGGTTTAGATTTTTTATCTGTTGGTATTTGATAGAGTCCATGATGCCATGTATCCGTACAAGATGTGCAGGACCTCTGGCATAAAAACAGCCCTACAACATTAAAGATCCAGCACCACATTTAACCATGGGCATTGTGTACTTCTTCATCTCTGTGGGTGCCAAACCCATCTCTGGTGTTTGCTGCCAAAAAGCTGTTTTTGTTTCATCTGACCATAGGGGAATCCGGTCCCATTTGAAGTTCCAGTAGTGTCTGACAAACTGAAGATGCTTGAGTTTGTTGTTGGACGAGAGCAGAGGTTTTTTTCTTAAAACCCTCTCAAACAAGTTGTGGTGATGTAGGTGATGTCTGATTGTAGTTTTGGAGACTTTCTGGCCTAAAGACCCAACTAATTTCTGCAGTTCTCCAGCTGTGATCCTTGGAGATTCTTTGGCCACTTGAACCATCCTCCTCACTGTGCGTGGAGACAATATAGACACACGTCCTTTTCCAGGCCGAATCTTAAGATCTCCAGTTGATTGGAACTTGTTAATTATTGCCCTGATGGTGGAAATGGGCATTTTCAATGCTTTGGCTATTTTCTTATAGCCACTTCCCATTTTGTGAAGCTCAACAACCTTTTGCTGCACATCAGAACTACATTCTTTAGTCTAACACACTGTGATGGATGATTAAGGGAATTTGGCTTGTGTGTTACCTCATAATTAATAACCCTGTGAAACAGGAAGTCATGGCTGAACAATTTCATGTTTCTAGTCACCCAGGTGCACTAAAAAATGTAAAATATGAATGGAAATATACTTCAGATATATTTTACTCATAAGAATTTCTAAGGGTTCCAATAATTGTGGCAAACGTGTTTTGTAGAAAAATATTTATTTAATTATGAGATCCCCCCCCCCCCTTCAATTAGTTTACTTTAATTAAAGGATAGATTTTTGTTAATATTTTGAATGAAAGATCAAAAGGATAAACAATAAAACATATTTTTCACAGCCATCTATGCTCATATTTACCAAGGGTGCCAATATTTTTGATCACAACTGTATATGAATTTATAAGGGAACGTGAATATTAGATATTTAAGTGGTCACCATTTCTTTCTTTCTTTTTTTTAATACAAATTCTGCCTAAATAAACAAAAATGGTTGTTCCACATCAATGCAGTAAATTGAATGCCTAAGTTCTTATCAGGGACTAAAAACGGTTCAAGGAACAAAAATGAAAGACAAAAACGAACGTAATTTCTAGCAGAACATAACCGAAAACGAGAACAAAGTGATTTTCAATTGTTCCGGAGTGAAAACTTTATTTTTAAATGCTGGAAACTGGTTAATTTTGTTCTGATAACAACGAAACCAAAGGCCAAAAGGTTTGCAGTAGACAATCAAAAAATCGGTTTAAATTAGTCTATTAGCATATCAGAAATGACAACCTATTATTCTAGTTATTCTATTTTTATGCAATAAAGCAATTCAGGAACAACTCTCATCTTGTTTTGATGTGTAGCATTGTGATGGAAAGCCTGTGAATCAGTCTCCATCACAGGATTTTAATGTGTCTAAAGGACTTATTTATTATCTTACTCACAATTTATCAGTATTTATTGGAGGTTTATGGTGCAAATGTTATCCGCCCTATTTATTGTATCTATTGGTGTTTTAACTCTCATTTTAACTCATTCTTCTATATTTATTCAAAGATTTTGTATTTAAAGGTGCAGTATGTAACATTTTTCATGTAATATTCACCTTTTTTTTTTTTTGCCAATGTGTGAACGGCTTGTAACGCAACTTAAAAAATGAGCCCTTCCCGGACTTCCTAGGTTGCCTATTAAAGCCTGTAGACTGATTTTCATGCGAAGGGAGCGGACGTTTATGTGCGCTCCCGAGAGTCTTGCCTCAGCGCTTCTCTTCCGCTATTCGACAGCGACAACAAACTGCAACACTAGGTAACGTTATCTTAGAGATGGAATCCAGCAAACGTCCGGCTCCCAGCACAACACCGACTCTTACACAAACTCAGAGTAAACCAAAAAACATTTATCTACTGAATCCCGTCTGGCTAAGCGGGAACGTGATCATGGTCGAGCGAAAACTAGAGTGAACATCGGCAGGGCATCTGATTCCTGGAGGGACCTTCGTTCAGTTTTGGGGATCAAAACCGACCCTGAATTGGCGTTCTTCTTACTGGACCGGTAAGCTTACACAACTGCAAAGCATGTGAAATATAGTGCCATAAGGATCGATCTGTGTCATTTTAGCTAACGTGATCTTGCCTACTAACACTGACGAACTGCAAGCTACCTTGCATCGTAACTTTCAAATAATTTCAACGATATTCTAATGTAATTTTAATGATGCTACCTCATCTGTCAGCATGACGCTGGTGAATCACATTCAGTTTCTTTGTACGTTACGTCGTTGTTTTGGCCAATGCTCACTCGCGTCCCTATGGAGTGTGTGCACGAGCACGAGCAACAGGCTGCAGTTCACTTAACGGCCACAGGTGTCACTAATAACAAGGGTTTCTGAATCTTACATCACCTTTAAGAATGGGGTGGTGAAGGTTAATTTTATTTAACATAATGGTTTGTTCCAATTAGCAAAGGTGGGAAGTTTGTGTATTTAAACAGCCGCCACTATGGGACAGGAAACAAGGTGGACGATGAGTGTTTGAGCACATGGACAAGGTTGCTAGTGCTGCTTGAGCGCAATATACTCCGGCCTCCGTTGTTCAGGCCTAACTTCATCATGGCTGACCCTGCACTCTCAAATACATTTCACAGTATAGATGCAAAAAATGTATGTATAATGTGTGACCAAAATAAAGGCTTTTATTCTATTAATACAGATTTGATGCTGCCGGGTTTTAACGGAGAAGCAGATCTGTAATTAAAATGATATTTAACTGTTTATTAGCTCTGTGCTTATGATTTCTTTGCTGATAAATCCACCACAGAGGAAAAAACATTATTGCTTATTTTGGTTTTGTTTCTCTTGTGAGTTTTGGCAACACTGCGATTGGTATTTCATCCACCCCTTTACTGTCATTTTAAAAAGAACGTTATTAACCGTTCTTTTATTTTGCTGTAACCGGTTACCATTTGGAAAAGAGGTTGCAGAACTTCTGAACCGGAATAAAATAGTTTTTAGTCACTGGTTCTTATTAGCGCTCAATGCTTAATTCGTACACTATACACTCTTTATCTAAGAGTTCTCAGTGTTTATTGTGGCTTGGCAAGTCTTACACTATACAACGTTTTTGGTCTTGTAAGTCTATGCACTGTGGTGTGTGTAAAATTATATATTATTCCTCTATATTGCATCTACATATGATTGAATGACAATAAAGGTAAACTTGACAATGCCAACATACAGGGATGCCAACTCATGAGCGGTGAGGAAGTCATAGCAGGTGGCACCAGATGTATAATTTGTTGATTTGTGTGAAATATGTAAAGCTTTTCGTTGTATTTTAAGTGTTTAAGCTTGAAGGAACCTTTCAAGTGATTTTAATAAGTGTAGAAAAGTTTACTGAACAATTTGGGCAAATTAGCTTCAGATAAGGTGACTTCAGCTGATAGTTAGGCGAGTAGTTTGCATCCCTGAATATATTTTAATCGTATTTCTCTGTACGTATCAGTTATTATAGTCACATTAAAATATGAATAGCTCATTTGAGACTGTTTTGAGAGATTTATATTCATTAAGAGTTCAGAATCTTACTCAGCATCTTAAAGGTGGATATGGAGGGAAAACGTCACCAAAAATGCCCCCGAAACTCAACGTGTGGCAAAAAAAGCCCTAGCAATGAAACTTTGTTTTTCATTTGTAACATCTGATATAGTTCTTTAAATGATAGTCCTAGTGATGCATATTATGGGTTGATGTTGATTTAATTCTTGGGGTAAGAGGTAACATTTTTAATGTTAAGAATGTGTAAGTGAACTGATTGACTCGAGACAGCCATGTTTGAAATAGTTTGAAAAAAAAAAAAAAAAAAAAAAAAACAATCCCTTAAAATATTAAACCCAGGTGGTCAAATATTGCCCTTTAGCATTAAACTTAATTCTGACACCAATAGTGACACCTTTTGACTGCAGGTAGACAACTCGGCTCTTAAAGAGGACACAACAGAATAATTCAGTTGAATGGCATCTTTAATAGAAAATAGGAAAGCAACTGTACAATCCAACACACATCATCATCATCATCATCATGACAGATTGAGCATGTTTAGCCAGTTTTAAATAGAGCAAAAGAGCGCAAGTGACGCTTATTTACAAACACAACAGCAAATGATTCAGTGTAACAACTCGTGAGGCCCCTTACTGGACGATAAACAATTCGAGTAAAAAGAGTGAATAGCGCAGACAACCTTCCCAGTAACAAACATCAGTGAGCTAACGTGACGCATCTAAACCTAAAGTGAGCTGATGTCATCCTGGACTAGTTCTCGTCCGTCTCAGGCGGAGCTGACCTTTGATTTCTTGCGGTTTTTTGCAGAACGAACTTCCTCCATGAGACCTTTCAGGTACTGAATCTCACGACTGATGGAATCGGCTTTGTCCGAGAGCTCGCGGTTTCTCTTCTCCAGCTCTTCACATTCAGCATTTAGGGACTCCTGCTCGACCCGTTTCTTCTGACGATACCGGGTCGCTGCTGTTTTGTTCTGCTCCATCTTCTTCAGTTTCTTCTCCACCACTTTAGGAGCGCCGGACGCGGTCTTCACACGGCCAGTAACGACTGGTGCTGTATCAGGGTTGGGTTTGGAGTATGGTTTGGTTCTGGAGGAGCCCTCAGGCTTGGGTGATGGTGCAGGTTCTTGTTGGTGAACCGGGGAACCGGAGACTGAAATTCCGCTGTCGCTGTCAGACGAGTCGCCAGTGCTTACTTCCTCTTCAGGGGTTAGGACCACCAGGATGTGGGATGGAGAGAGATTCAGCATGATTCCAGAAGATTGGAGCACAGTGGAGGACTTCACCACGGACACATCCAGCATACTGCCCAACTCCAGAGTGTACGGTGAGGAGACGGGAGAATCGAGAGACGGCACTGGAGACGGAGGTTCGGACTTTGATCTCTACAGACTCCAGTTCTGCTGGTTTTTCTGGTTCAGTTGTTGGTTCTGAGAGGGGAAGTTCGAGGGGAAGCGTGGGCAGCGTGAGGACTGGTTCTGATGAGCTGAATGGAAGGGAATCGAGGTCCAGGTCCATTTCGGTGTCCAGACAAGCCAGCAGCTCTTCTGGAGAATTGGGTGGCTCGTCGGAATCACATGATCCGATGAGAGAATCCAGGTCAAAGTCGCTCAGGTCTAATTTCTCATTCATCCAATCCATGCCAGAAAATGCTTCACCTGTCAGAATAATACAAATATTTCTTTGATTACAAAGAGAGGCAATAAAGCGATCCAACATATCTCCACCACAATTACAAATAATAAGGGGTGGACGGTATGAAGAAAATCTCAGTAAAAATTGTTTCTTAACGCCATGCCAGCTTCTATGGATACTTTCATGGTGAAAACCAGGTTAAAATAACAGTAAACCTAAATGAGATGTTTAAGATTCATTTTTACTAGAAACTCAAAACAAAACTTTGATTAAAATACGCAATTACAAGGTCAATGGATATGGGTTTTTTAATGGTCGATGCCAATATCCAGAGAGCAGAATAGCTGATATAATGACGATATGTCTCACAATTTAATATAAAAATTTATTATTTAGCAATATATTAAATTTTACACAAAACTTTAAACTTTGTAAAATGTTTAATTATTAGATTGAGTGTTTTAGATGGTATAATGGTTTAATACTCACTTTTGCTTATTTTCTCTTGGACACAAACAAAAAATATTAGTTCTGACCAGGTTCAGAAATTATCGTAAATACGAGTTTCTCAGTCGTAAGTTGCACATGAACGACCCCTGAAGTCGTAATTACGAGTGGGGAAACTGAGAAACAGTTTCCGAGTTTAAAAGAGACGTAAACTTTTAACATGGCGGAGGAGAGGATGGTTTCTGTAGTGAATGATGGTTTTATTTTTAATTAGAGCTAATTGATAACCCTGGACTTTGGTCATTAACATTTTGTATATCAGCAACCATCTGATTTATGTTGTACATTTTTACACAATGAAACTAGATTGTATTTGACCAAGATTCCATTATCGATATGTATTATGGTGTCAAAATAAAAGTTCCCCAAGAAATAGGTATGAACGCACCTGGCGTCGTCCACGTTTCCTGTTCTATTCGACAACAAAGCACTTACGACTTCAGAAGATGTAAGTCATATTTCAACAGCAAAATAACGTGGCTTGCGGAACATAAACATTTACCAAAATGCCCCTATAATTTTGAAATGTTGGGGCAAAATATGGCCTTAAATTCTTTTTTCTTTTTTTTACTTTTAAAATCGGTTATTGTTCTTAATTGTCTATTCTATGCTTAGTTAAGCATTTAATCTCTTGTTAATAAACTGGTTTAATTGAACTAACCTAAACAGCATTGTTTTTGTTTTTTTTAAATATAGCCCTCATAAATGGTAAAAAAAAATAAAGGCCTGAAAAACAAATGCAGGTCAGAAATATTGCCTTAACACTAAAGTTAAATTCTGACAGTGGCTCTGATCCTAAATTCAAATGAGTGTAAAAATATGCGCACACACACCTGTAACCGCACATCAGTTATAATCTATATTAGCATGCCAAGCTGATACACAAACATGTATAACTTCATACCGCCCAGCCCTAACCACAATCATTTTTAATGACTGATGTGTACGTTCAAGTGTGTTCACCATGTTTCTGCTCTGGCTCAGTTTGTGCTCCGAGCAGCTCAGACGCAGGAAGCCAGGAGAGCGACAGCAGGTCTGACTTACACCCTACAGAAGCGTGAGGACAGGGAGAGAGGGGCGAGAGAGAGGAAGAGTCAGCGTAAGAAGAGGACAGGGGCGATGAAGACCCCTCTGATAGAGCACTCTCCTCATCATCGTCCAGAAGGGGCCCAAAGGGGTCAGCCATCAGAGATGAGGGTCCCAAGAGCAGGGACCCCACATCCTCCAAACACATCGGGAACATCAGAGACATGACTGTGGGTCAGAGGGACTTTGTGACGGGGTTCTAGTGAGCTGGTGAACGGTGCGGTTATGCTGTCTACTGCAGCAGAGCTGTGGGTGATCACCACGAGAGACCTGAAAGAGAAGAAACACATGTGAAACTCTTACAACTGATTTAAGACTGCATATGTTCAGAATTGTTTGTAGAAATTACAAACATACCATATTGTTTTTCCTCTGACGTTTTTAGAGGTTGTTACAGTAATGTTAAGAAACAGTGAAAGGAATTTCTGGCAATGGAACAGGAAGTTCCACAAAAAAAAATTCTGTATTTGAGTAACAGTAAAACCAGATACCATCACCACTGGCATTTACTTTTGCACCATTAATATTTAGCAAACTTAAACTCCTCCTACCAACAACCACTCTTGCCAGGAAATCCCCGCCCTGCTGACATTTCCTAATTTGGTCATGAACGCGGAAAGCCCCGCCCTATAGTTCCTATGAAAGATGACGGTGTCCTCGCGCCATTTCCAGCACCCATCACGCGGAAAGAGCGCGCGCGCCATTTTGAGGTGCCACGTTGCCGCGCGACAGGAGATCGTAAAAGTTTATTTTATTGTCACAACAAATATTTACTATCTATCATACACATATATTATATCGTAACAGCGTGTTTTCGAAAAGGAAAACGGGACTCGCTCGAGTGAAGGACTTCCCACAGTAACCGGCTCACCAAAAATAAAAATGAATAAAAACACCTATGCTGTTGATTATTTCTTAAACCTCAATCAGGGCTAGAACAATACGAACATAGAGAACAGTTTTCTGAAAGTTGAGTCTGTGACATATGGTCCGACATTATCACCAAATCAGACTTCAAATGCTGAGAAATACTTACGCCATTTTGCCAAATAGAGCCGGTGCACTTGACCGTTGCACTGCCGATCAGCCGCTGCGATTTCTGCCGCTGCAAGCCGCTAAACTGCCATGTTGCCCGCGGGGAGAGGAGCGCGTGAGTAACTGGAGATAACTGTAAGAGGAAACAGAGATATGACAGCGATCCCGCTTATATACTCACACATTACACCCACACAATCACCTTCCGCCACACCAACCTGCTCGTGTCACGCCGCTCATATCTGGTTGCTGATTGGTTGCTGAGCTTGCCACCATTCAGCAACAAGTAGTACCCAAATATTTACGTTCTCGCGAAATGTAGGTCATGTGACTGAGCTAAAACAGGACACAGGAAGACACACAGAAAGC